>NW_023276807.1:163559831-163712331 GCF_003668045.3 Cricetulus griseus
TTATGGTGTAAATTGTTCTGTAGCATGTTAGCATTGGTTTCGTATACAACAACCGCTTCCCCTCTTATACAGCTGTCTATCTGTCCATCATCTCGAAGTTTCAACAAATACTGCACAGGTCATGAAGACAATGCCAGGAGACATGAAGTTGATGGAGATGAAGTCCAGCCTTGCCCCTCTGGGCAACCAATCCAAGAGTTGGGCAGGAAGGAATCTACCCAGCTAGAGAGGGCCTGCAGAGTTTTAGTGACTGGAAGACCAGGAAAAGACATGCCCTGGGCAAGCATAACAAACAAACAAAAAGTACTGACAGAGAGGGTGTGTGGTGTCCCCAGCCAGCACTAAATGACCCAGTGTGGCTGAGGCACGCATGCAGTGGGAGGTGAGTGACATGACAGATAGGAAGGTTGGGGTCAGCTCTGGAGGGTCTTTCTCAGGTTTAGGGCGTTTGATTCTACTGTTTGTGCAGAGAAGTGACACTAAAAGCACCAACAAGAAAAGATGACGGAGGATCTGTGATGGCATCTGAACGTGTCCCTCTCAAAGCAAGCAAGGTCTAAGGCAGACTAGTGGCGGAAGGCGGAGAAAGGACACAGACAGTCCATAAGCAGACTGAGTAGGTTACTTAGGAGTAGATCCAGTACACATATACATAAGTGACTACAATCACGATTGGAGAAAAAAGGAGGGCACTGATTTGAAGGAGAGTAGGGAAGGGTTTATGAGAAGGTGTGTGGGGAAAGGAAGGGAGAAGCGTTGTGACTGTATTATAATCCCAAAAATAAAATTTAAGAAGTATTTCAAATGCATGAGCTTTCTAAGTGAAAAATAAGAGCAGGTACAATGGGAATATACGTACCCATCACGTGAAGTATGCCTTCTTTATAGTGTCATCATGCCTGAATAGTCAGCCCCATGGCTGAAGACTTTCATAGTTTGCTTATTTCCCTTCGTAATGAATATATGCCAATTGTAAAAAAAAAAAAGGGGGGGAGGAATTTAAATTTTATTAACTAACAATTATGACATCAGCATAAGACAGTGATACAGACACAGTGTTGTGAAAACAGAAAGAAACCATCAACCGTGGTGAGTCAGTGTTGGGAAAGCAGACATAGGAATACTAAAGCTTTTACGGAGCTTGTAACACTACCTGAGCTTAGCCCTGGACAAGCCACTTAAAACTCTGTTTTCCTATCTGTAAAGTGGGAGTAATATTAGGACCCAGCTTTCAGAGTTTTTGCTCGGGTTATGAGAGATAACTCGTGCAAAGTACCTGAGGTGTGATAGACACATGATTCATGTGTCAGAAGCTGAGTAAAGCCACCCAAGTAACTACCACAGAGTTCCTGATCATTCCTGTGATTTCCCGAGAAATTAAACTGTCCGCTGAGGGTGGCACACTAACCAATGTCCTCTGTAAGACTATTTCACTCTCCCTTTGAGTTCTTCCTACTTCCCCCCAGCCACCCAGCACAGGTGTTGTCTGCTTCAAGTTCAGTTGCAGAGAGGCTGCAAGTTCTTGTTCTTGGGTCTCTGTGTGACCTTTTCTGGCTCTCATGAAGACATTTTCATTGGATTCAGAGCTCAAATGATCTGATTGGTTTAGTCATTTTAATGCATCTGCAAACTCTAGTCACATTCCGAGGGTGTGGGTGGTTGGAACTTAAGGGAGAAGACACTCTTCAATCCCTGCATGCTTACAGTCACATTGACTTCTCCTTCGGCTGGGTAAGCCTATAAAGGAGCCGATGTCTCTGCAGCAGTTATCACACTGATATCTTGGCTTCTACTACCATTCTTCGATTGAAGGAATGAGGACCCCTCAGAGATAAAAACAGATGCTAGAACGAGAGCATGAGAGCCTCTTGAAGGCTTTCAGTGGTCCCAAACAGAACAATTGGTACGATAAAATAAATAAGGTAACATTACATCATAACCCATACTACAAGGTAAATGTCCACGAGATATAAAATAAGTAAACGGCAGAGCCAATTAATTAATGGCAAAGGAGGGGTTCCCATTGCAGAAGCCCACATAATCTGTGTAGCTCTGCATACAACAACCATTCCATGTGTGGGCTGTACAGCTTGACTCCTTCACTGCAAGGAATGAGGGAATTTCCAGTGGAGAAACTAAGATTCTTTGTATTGTCCAAATGACCAGGACCAGTATCCATGTCACAAATTACCTTGATGCTATGTAGTCCAAATAAAATATGTTTTGTTTTGAAAAATGGCACTTTACCTCTGTTACTTTTGTCCCTATAATGTAGAACCCAGCTGGGCAGTGGTAGCACATGCTTTTAATCCCAGTACTTGGGAGGCAGAGACAGGCCGATCTCTGTGAGTTCGAGACCAGCCTGGTCTACAAGAGCTAGCTCTAGGACAGCCTCCAAAGTCACAGAGAAACCCTGTCTTGAAAAAAAATGTAGAATCCAAATTTTATCATGAGAAAATTGCCACACAAACCAGAGTAATGAGGCATCCTACAAACTCCTCAACACTGTCAAGGTCATTGGAATCCAGAACAGTCTTAGAAGATATACTAGCCAGCAAAAAAAACTCAGGAAGCATGAGACTAAGTGCTGTGTGGATCCCAGGTGGAAGCCTGGAACCAAGAGAGAGAGAGAGAAGAAAGAAAGAAAAAAAGAAAGAAAGAAAGAAAGAAAGGAAGGAAGGAAGGAAGGAAGGAAGGAAGGAAGGAAGGAAGAAAGAGGCCAAGGAGCTGTGAACAAACTGTGTGTTTGTAAACAAGAACACATCAATAGTGGTTTGTTTAAACATGTCAGACTAAGATATTAACTATAAGAAAAACCGATTTGTGGCACACATAGAAACTCTGCAAACTATCTTTCCAAAGTTTCTGTAAATCCAAAACTATTTGTTTTTTTCAATACAGGCTTTCTCTATGTAGCTCTGACTGTCCTGGAACTCTAGCTACAGACCAGGCTGGCTTTGAACTCACAGAGATCTGCCTACCTCTGCCTCCGGAGTGCTGGGATTAAAGGCATTCGCCATCACTGCCTGGATCAAAAATAAATAATTTTTAAAATAATAATAAAAAACTACAACCGTCTGGTTACAATTTTTAATCTTTCCAAACCTGGTGGCTAATCTGGTGGATAACTGCTTTCTAAAGCATGAATTGTTTTTCTACTATGGTTGGATAAGAAGGAAGCCTTGTGTTTTAATCTTTAACCTAATTTTTGAGTACTTCTGGCTAAAGTGAGGCTTCACTTTCAAGGCTCCTTCCAGCTGGGTAAACTCATCCGTCTCACTTAGACTCTGAGGACATTTAAACAAAACCATCTGAAAGAAACAGAGTGAAAGATGCTCAAGTGTACAGAGCTGGGCACACAAAACTCCAAAATGTTTTCTGGGTTGTCTTGATGTCAGTCAGTCACTAGCATCACTGAGGATAATGGAGTAAGGAATTGTGTGGAATCACTCACTGGGAATCATGGGAAGAAATGATCAGAACTTCCAGGGTACGCTTTCTGTCTCAGTGCCACAAGCTACAGTCCACTCACAAGCATTGCTTTGCACTCTCTGGTGCTAGAGATGAAACTCTGGGCTTTGCACATGCTAGGTAATAAATAGCCTACTGTTAAGCCATAAAATTCGCTTATTAGACTCGGGTTAGAATGAGTGTGAGTGCATTCACTTTTAAGTCGGCTTCCCTGTAACTTTTTCAGTTCACCTCACTATGCACCAGTGACACTCAGAGTGCATGTGGATGTGTCTACGTGCACATAGGCAGGTCTGTGTGCACATGGGTGTGTCTACAGTGTGCACACATGAACACAATTCCGTATAAATGGCTGTAAGAGAAGCCGTGCCTGCTGCCTCATCTCTCTTCTTTTGCATCTGCAGGATCCTCCATTTCCTTCATTTTAACATGTTTCATCCAGGAGTGGGGCCCCTGTGTGCCGTGGTGTACCTGTAGTGGTCACAGGAAAGCCTTCAGAAGTCAGTTCTCGGGTCATCAGTCTTGATAGAAAGCGCCTTTCTATACTGAGTCACCTCTTCAATGCCACCTATACTTTCCAATAATCCTACGAGCTTGGCTCCCATCACCATGGTTGTGCGTTCTCTGGGGCCATCCCTGAGGTCCCATATGACCAATCTTCTGGGCTTTTCTCTAGCCACACGAACCTCCTCTAGTCAGTGAGCTTATCATGTTCTAGTCTTCGAGAACCCTCCTTCCTCAGCATCCCCATGATACTTTAGATTCTTTCCAGCTTTGTGGCTGGTCTTTCTCACTCTTCCCCACGCGACTCTCCCTCTCTCGTGGTTAGTGGTTAATTCCCTAGCCCACTTAAATCCACCTTCTCTAACAACATCTAAACTACCCGGTGGACCTTCTAAACATGAGTCCCTTCCCACTGTCCCCCTTCACTAAATAAGATTCTCAAGACTTAGCTAAAGCACTGTGTAGCCAGGTTTTTTTTTTGCCATAGTGACAGACTTTGTGTTGTGTTCCAGTGGCACAGACGCTGCATGTGTAATCAGAATGCAAACAAGTTAGTCCAAAGTAATGCTTAAATAAAGGCCCAGCAAGCTTTCTATCCCATCTGAAATTCATCTTCTCCATGGTCCTCAGCTTCCTTGTCTGTAAAATGGGAATCACGAAATAACTTATTTCCTGTCATACCATAAGGGTTAAATGAGCAGATACACATGAAAAAGATAGGCCAGCACCTAGGTCATACTGAGTTCTCAAAAGGTGTTAGCAATTAGCCATCACAGAACATCATCATGCAAATCAGAATTAGTATTTGTTTCTCTGACTTTGTTACTTCAGTGGGAGACTCTCAAGGTGGGAACAGGGCCCATTTAACATTGGATAACCAACTCTTGTTGCAGACTACATTACAGGTGTACAAACTGTTGATTGAGTAGACCATTTAGGTAAGAATAAATGGAGAATGAAATAAAAGCGATATTGATCTGGGAATTCGTTGCAGTTCCCTTGTCCAGGCAGAAGTGTAATGTCCTTATAAAAAAGATTGCAAACCCACTTTTAGAAAATGAAAAACTTGTAAGAGGGAATCAGCTGCCTGGGGAACTGCAGGAAAGTACAGATGCTGACAGCAGGGCATCAGGTGAAAACTGACCTGCCCAAGATACAGAGGCTGAGGGAAGATGTGAGAGCTGACAGATGATAGAAAGACCTGGAATTTGAAGTGAATAATATTTAACAAAGATGTGTTTGCCGCTGTTGTAAGCTTCCATCGGCTGCAGTTTTCTCTTTCCTGTCATCCATTTTTCAAGAAAACTGTGCTATTCTCTTCCTGCTTTTAAGATTGCTAGAATAGGCTGGGTGTTGATGGTGCAGTCCCAGCACTCAGGAGGTAGAAGCAAGTGGAACTCTGGGTTTAAGGCCAGCCTGGACTACAGAACAAGTTCCAGTACATTCAGGGCTATACAGAGAAACCCTGTCTGAAAAATCTAACTCTGTGTGTGTGTGTGTGTGTGTGTGTGTGTGTGTGTGTGTGTGTGTGTGTGTTTAATATCTTCTAGCTTGTTACCTGGAGAAATGTCTCTGTATTTATGTCTGTCTCTGTTTCTGTCTCTGACTCTCTTTCTCTCAGCGTGTAATCCAGCATCCTTCACTAGGATGAAGCTAAGTGACTTCTTGAGGGGCTAAACAAGAGGAAACTGAAAGGGAATGATAAATAGAAACATAGGGGCAGATAAATACATCTGCTGGTGAACTTTGAAGGATCTGGTACATTACTACATGGACCTTGGAAAGAGGAAAATCTACAGAGGCAGTGAGGCTGCTGAGAAGGCATGAGTCAAGAGCCTCAAGAAGAAGCAAGAAAGGAAGAGCTGGAGGAGAAGGAGGAAGAGGAAAAGGAGGGAAGAGGAAAGGAGGGGGGAAAGGTAGACCACAAGAATAACAACAGCATATGGACCACTTTCCCTGAACAGGAGCCAAAGACAAACACCTTAATATCTATTGGTGTTGTGGACAGATAATCAAATAAAGAGCTCTGGTCAGCTGTAAATATACTGCAACCAGAGACAAAAATAGACAGACTTTAGGATCAGACTTAGGGAGGCCTTCCCAGACAGTGTTAGTCTTTGGTGTGAGCTGTCAGGAAAAACAGAGTGGTAAAGTACCTACTTCAAAGTCACTCTGCAAGCTAATTTTAGTATAAAGGTTCAAGTAAGGGTCTCCCAGTTGGGTGGGTCACTATCTGACTTTGCAAAACGAATATTGTGCTTGGAAAAAAAGAGAAGAAATGGTTGGCACCTGTTCTTGTTCCTTCTGGTTATTTCTTTTAAGCAACCCACCATCTTTTATGAAAACACAGCATTCATACTTCTGTCTTAATGATTGTTGTCAATGGCTTTCTTGTTTTCCACACTTATTATACAAAGACTTCACATTCTTCCTACCAATCTGTTCAATAGTTAATACCATGAAAGGAATACACAAAACTCCAACAGCCCAAACTTACACTTAGAAGAGGGATGCTAGCAGGTGCAGCCCTGATGGGGCAATGCTTTGTCCTCTTAGCTTCCTACCACAGAGTCTGCAGAGCCCACGTAAGCTCACAAGAAAGACCCAGTGAACACCTGGCAAAGGCAGGCTCCATCAGTATCCAGCCCCACAATTTGGACATCCAGACAAAGTAAAATGTTTTCTTGCCCCTGCCAATTCTCTTCTCCAAGACTGGGAGACTGTAGCTTCCCAAATAGTGGTATTGCTGAGTTGGCAAGCAACCATATATATGAGGCCTCTGTCTAGCAGCAGAAATTCACTCTGCTGTTAACTTCAGGGTACTAAATGGGTATTTGGGATTAAGTGCCCCTCTGTGCAACCACAGAGGAGGACTGGTCAGCGCCCATTAGCAATGCAATGGCTAGGTATCTGATGAACAGATTCGTAGCCAATGATCCAAGTGTTGTGGTGATAGGTGACTCCGCATAACATAGTGCTGGCCTCATGCACTGGCTTCAGAGAGTGACTGGATCCAACAGGCTCAAAGATATTTCTCATCAGGAAGTCATTTCATGTTTTCCTTTACACCGCCTCTCCTAGGAATCTGATTCCAGTCTTTAAAATGGAAGAACACATTGTAGCTTCTTTTGATGTCAATATAACTGGGAAGATACATGGTATCAACTCTTTCAGGCCAGCAGGAAACTTGAATATTCAGAAGCTTATACTTAAACTGCTTAGCTTTCTGCAGCTTCTTTAGCCTTCCTAGGACAGCTGCCCCAGCTGGGCACATGACAACTGCGTTAGGAACACGGCCATTTCCATCATGACTCAATTCAAGAATAGCACCAGATAGGGCTTCTAACAGGATACATAGGGCTTCTAACAGGACACAAGGATAAATTACACCCAGATATATACGTATGAAGCTAGATAATTCTGCCTTTTGACAAGGCTGACACAAACCTTGTTGGACTAATAATATATTCAGCAGCCACCTAGCCAGCAATGCAAAATGGCCCCTGGGTTCAAGGCTCTTATACATTAGAATATAATTTGGCTTCAGCGTCTTTCTCTATTATGGAGAACAAATGCATTTTTGAATGACTTGAAGAAGAGGTCATGCTGTTACTGATGATGGGTAAACTGAAGGAGGGTTGGAGAAAGAACACAGTTCAGAAGAAAGTGGGTGTGCTCTTTCAACTCTATTCCCATTTCTTGGGTCTATCTCTTCACACACAGGGCAGAGAATTTAGCTGCCAGCTAGGCTCTATTTACAACTTGTGAGATTCCAGACAATGGCTGTACCTCCTGTGCTTGCTCACCCCTGGTTGCTCCATCCATACAACATGGGGACTACCACCTACATCAGGCTAAGGGCACCCTAAGAAGCTGGTGGTGGGTTTGTGGTTGTGGGGACAATGATGGTTTCTTTCTCAAAAGACTAGAATCTGGCCATGGAGACTCTGGGGACAGATAGGCAGTAGTGGCTTACCTTCCTACACACAGAGTACTGAAAAGAGGTCTGTGTGCCCAGACCTTGTGATCTTCCCAGAAGCTTTGTCTGCTTCATATACAGGTTCAAGTCAACAAGAGAACCAATTTAAGCTCTTTGCTAAAGAGCTCAAGTTCCTACTTCTCAAAAGCAATTAAGTAGTATATTTAGAGAGAGGGCAAATATGCCTTAGGTATTCTTAACCAAACCCTACAGGGGAAATTGCTTAGCAGTGTATTCTATTTGCAGTCCTCCCTTTCCTAATTAAACTGGGTGAAAGAAGGATGAAGAAAATTGCATAATTACATGAAAAATCAATCGCCCTTATTTTGACAGTCATTGAATACATTGTAAGAAATCATGACTTTGGACCAACTTTTTTTTTCCACATTCAAATACTTACGTAGTGTGCTATAGGTCCAGCCAATTTCCAAATCCAGCACCCAGCAAACCTTTCATGCATGTATTAGTAGAGGACTAGGACTGTATGAACTGTATTACAGCCCTTGGAGCGAGTACTGGCTGCACACCCTTCAGCCCACACCAAGTTTCTTTTACTGGAGGAATAGTCACAGTCCATCTACTGTGCAAATACACAAATACAAAACCATCACCATTTCATAAGGACTTAGTCCACACTAGGATACAGCTCCCCTTTCACCTTTGAGATGGGGAATGAATGCTGGAATTGTACACCTGGCTGCTGGAGAAAGGCCTTGCCTGGAGAAGCAGTGGAGTCCACCTTGACTACAGAAAGCCATGGGGCCTGTTGTGCCTCTGGAAAGTTCTGGATCCTGGGCAAAAAAGACATATCAGCTCTTAGTCTACCTTCCCTTTCCTCCTCAGCAATCTTTCTTCCACAAGGTTGGTGCTCATCAGTCACTGGAGGTGAGATCACCAATCATATCCAAATCTCAAGCACACTGGTTCCAGTGGGCTGTCTCTGAACACTGTCCTCCCAGCCTCACTGGCTGTTTGAACCATAAACTCATAGAAGAGGCAGGTCTCAGGTCTTCTATGTTTTTTATATTTTCAGGTAATGATCCTCTGACTGGGGATGGTTCAGCAGCTAAGAGTACTTGCTACTCTTCCAGGCAACTTGAATTCAGTTCCCAGAACAAATACCAGATGGCTTCAAGGAATAAACACCCTTTCCTGGGGCATCTGCATTCACACACACACACACACACACACACACACACACACACACACACACACACAATTTAAAATAAAAATAATAACAGTCGAGTCTTTTGCAATTAGTGGGAAAGGAGAGTAGAACACCATGGGATTCTATGTGATCTTCTTGCAGGCTTTAGTGAGGCTAAACAAGATCATGGTTTAAAAAGCAAATTGTATTAATATTGCCTTAGTTAGGATTTGTTATTGCTGTGAAGAAACATCATGACCATGGCAACTCTTATAAAGAAAACATTTAGTTGGGGTGGCTCACATACAGTTTCAGAGGTTCAGTCCATTATCATCATGGTGGGGAGCATAGCAACATGCAGACAGACATGGTGGAGCTGAGAGTGCTACATCTTGCAGGCCACACAACAAGGCCACACCTCCTAATAGTGCCATTCCCTTTGGGGGCCATTTTCTTTCAAGCTACCACAAATATGCACGAAATATCTCTGGAAACCTCTTTAAAATGCCACTGCAGTGGTTATCTCTGAGGGAAGAATTGGATGTTGGAACAAGGATGTCAGCATTTGTGGTAGTTTGAATGTAATTCACCCCCATAAGCTCATAGACAGTGGCATTATTAGGAGATGTGGCTTATTGGAGGAAATGTGTCACTGTGGGGATGGGCTTTGAGGTCTTCTTTGCCCAAGCTTTGCTCAGTGTAACACTCAGACCATTTCCTGTTGCCTGCGGGTCAAGATGTAAGACTCAGCTCCTTCTTCAGCACCATGTCTGCCAGAATGCCTCCAGGTGCTGCCAAGATGATAATGGAATAAACCTCTGAATTGTAAGTCACCCCATTAAATGTTTTTCTTATAAGAGTTGCCGTGGTCATAGTGTCTCTACACAGCCGTAGAAACCCTAACTAAGACAGCCTTGGAGATGAAGGAGGGGTAGGTGCTGTTTTCAAAGTGTTCCCTGCTGTTTTACATGGAATTCAAAGAAACACCTTTCTCTTTCTATACAAAAATAGAAAGCAGGCAGGCAGGCGAGGAGGGAGGGAGGGAAGGAGGAAGGAAGGAAAAGAAAAAGAGAAGAGAGCAATTTCCACTTAAATTGGAAAAGTAGGTTCTGGTAATCTAGAATTGAGAAGTTTTTGGTTTTTGTTGTTGTGTGTTTTTGGTTTTTCGAGACGGGGTTTCTCTGTGTAGCTTTGTAGACCAGGCTGGCCTCAAACTCACAGAGATCTGATCTGCCTGCTTCTGCCTCCCAAGTGCTGCGATTAAAGGCCTGCACCACCACCAAACTGAGACTTTTTTAATGTCTAGAGTGCAGAATTTTTCAATGCCCTCCCCACCCCCCACTGTCTCCTCTTTCTCAATTAGACACACCCATAGAAATGACACCAGTCCTACCATGAAGCTGTTGGTTAAGCAGACACAATTTGCTCTTCCTTAACATTTGTCATTCAGGCTTTTGTGTGTGCTGTTTATGTAACATCCTGTTGCCTAAGAATTTCCTTTTGTTTGTCTAACTTTGCCTTCTCTCTAGTAACACTTGCTGAGTAGTCGCTATATTCTTCCTCGTCTATTGAGTGCTTATTAACTGCCAAGCAGCCTCGTAAGTGTTTTGAGCTGTGTTTATTTCAGAGCAGTCATACAAAGGACAGTTATCATCTTTATTCTTTAGTGGGGAAAGTCAAATATTACAGAAGGTGTGAGTTGTGCACTGTAACACGGTTCATGCAGGTCTGCCCACTAGGGCCTTGAGTTCACACTGTAAAACTGTTACTCAGTTCTTCCTAACTCCTGTTCTTTATATTCACCCTCTTCTTATTTACCTCTTCACAATATTCCACCGTTTACCCTGCCTTGTGGTGCCATCTTTTTTCTTCCCTTTTGTCCACAATACAAGCAGAAATTTCTCTTTGAGTTGTCATTTCCTGTCATACCACATCACACTGAGGGCCCAGCTATGGTAGCCAATGACCTTAGACTATGTTATTCTAAGGCAGTGACTTCCTACTTACTTTCCCATGGCATTATGGTCAATCCTGTCTGTGTGTGAAAATTGTATTTGTCTCAGTGTTGAGGGGAGCAGAGAAAGATTCAGTGAACATCAGAGTCCACCTGGGGTGGTGAAGTATGGGACCTGTGTTTCTTTGTTTCAATGAAATATAACATTCTTGCTGAGATACAGGCAAATAATACTCTCTTATAAACAGATGTCATTATTTGTAGCTTCACAGTAGCAAACATTATAAACTGTTAAATGTGAAACAGCAATTGGTCATAGGCTCATTCTTGTTCTACAGAAGCCATGAATTTCCCAGAAAGTTTGAGCAGGATTATTATTCAATTATTATTTAAACACCACCAACAACAACAGGGGCTGAGGAGATGGCTCAGCAGGCAAAGTGCTTGCTATGTAAGAGTAAGGACCTGAATTTGGATCCCCAGTACCCTTTTAAAGCAGGGAGTAGCAGTACACCTCTCTTTATCCTCAGCATTGGGGGTGTGGAGACAGGTGGATCCCAAGAACAAGAACTTGCAGGCCAGCAATCTAGCAGAAATGGTGTGCTCCAACTTCAGTGGGAGACCCTATGTCAAAAAGCAAGGTGGAAAGTGGTAGAAGAAAATAGCAGAAGTAGACCTCTGGTCCCCACATAGCAAGCATAGGAAGCACACACACACACACACACACACACACACACACCACAAAAAAACAATGAATGGAGAAAAAGAGAAAGGAAGACTATCAAGTTTCCAAAAATAAAACCTTTATAATAAATCTTTTTCTCACCCTCACACTCCATGGACTCTAGGGCTAAGAGAAAGTATGTATAGATAAAAAGTATATTGAAAGACCAAAGTATGCCCTTCCCCTATAATGAGATTGGTGTCTACCTTGGTTACCATTCCTAGAGCCTTCATCCAGTAGCTGTTTGAAGCAGAAACAGGCACTCACAGCTAAGCACTGAACCATACTCCTGGAATCCAATTGTGGAGAGGGAGGAGGGATGAGCAAAGGAGTCAAGACAGTGCTGGAGAAACCCGCAGAAACAGTTGACCTGACCTACTGAGAGCATGGCGACCCTAGACATAAAGCTGGGGAAACAGCATTGGAGTGAACCAAGCCCTCTGAATTCGGGTGCCAGCTAGGAGGCCAAGACAGTCTATGGGACCTCTAACAGTGGAGCCAGCCTTCAAGCCTAGAGCACAAATGCACTTTGGGAGCCCATTCCCTATGGAGGGATACTATTGCAGCCCAGATACAGCAAGGAGGGCCTAGGCCCTCCCCCAAATGATATGACAGACTTTGAAGGTTCCTGGTGGAGGGCCTCACTATCCCTGGGGAGGAGTTGGGGGGAGGGGTTGGTGGGGGAACATGGGAGGAAAGAAATAATAAATTTTTTTAAAAAGCAAGACCAAAGTAAAACAATTATCTAGAAATAAACATGTACACACACACGCACACACACACACACACACACACACACACACACACACACACACACACACACAATTACCCACCTGTTGGTCAGAAGCCACACAGCATCGCCACAGCTTAAATCATATGTAGTTATTAATTCACTGCATGTTATCCATGGCCAGAAAAGCATCCCTGCCCACTGGTTTCCCATAGGCAAGCAGAGTTTGTGTACCACCAGCCGATCAGCCTAGCTCAGCTTAACACATTCATTAACCAGGGAGGCTGGGGACGCCATTCTATGTTTCTCATTATTGAAAAGAACAAGTTAATCTCCCCTTTGGAGCGATGCAGGACTGGAAGCCACACCATCCTCTTAAACAGTTCTTTGCCCCACATCCTCCCTTGTTGACAGGTCTGCTTTCATAATTTTATTGTTGTGGCTCCAGAGCAAATTTCAGTGCGGTAGAGTTAGTTGATTGGAAGGGTGGGAATGGGCAGAACGATGAGGTTGGGAGAAAACTGTGCGGCCAGAGGGAAGGAAACCGGGCCCTGTGATGTATGGCAAGCCTTTTATCAGATACATCTCCTTGCCTTCTGGAGTGCCCGTCATATCACACAAACTGCTCCTGAAGAGCCCTCCATTTACCTTCTCCCCTAATTAAATGTGCACTTCATTAATGTAAATTGGGGGTTTAATGCTCTTGTTGAAATTCTGAAGAAAGTGCTATGGCCTTGCGAAATGCTTAAGCATCATTGCAAATTAGATTAGGGACCAAGAAAGGCAGTAAAATTAGAATGATAATGGCTGATGTGGCTTCCTGACAGGCATGACTATTCAGGGATCTATGGAACGAGAGCCGTTTCCCGAGCCCAGAGTGAAAGGCAGGGACAAACGTCAGCCTACAGATGTGCTTTTGGAAGCACTTTCAATTAGTTTAATTTGGTAAATGGTGGGGATTTAGAGGCTCTCAGCCAGTCATACAAGACAAGAATACATTGAAATGTTTTTCAACTTTTTAACATAAAATAGGATTGGCTTCACATTTGCATTTCTCGAACAAGATGGAGTGAGTTGGGGTGGGGCAGGTGGCACAGGGAAAGTTTCCAAAATGTTTGACCAACTCCGCTTTTGAAAATGGAAATGACTTTTATAAGCTTGGGCTAAAACCTCGCACGGAGTGGAATCGCCGAGAGTGAAACTCCAGGCTCAGGTTCTTGGCCTGAACTCCGGAGTACAGCAAGACCAGCGTGGTCACAAGGGACGGTGTGGGGGGGGGGGAGGTGAAGCCCCGTCCAAGCTACCCCCCATTTCTCAGGATAAAATGGTTCGCCTTTTAAAAATGAGTATTGTTGCTTAACTGCGACACCCCTGCTGTCTACTTTTAGTGAAAATAAACCATATTTGGAAGGTATGGCAAGAAAAATCCCTAACCGTATTCCCCAAATTCTGGCCCTAGTGTGTGGACTGAGGGATGCTCCAGCAGTTGTTTAGAAGACTGCCCTGGCCTGTGGCTTCCGAGAGCCGCACTCTTTGGGGAACTGCTAAGTGTGCCCTTGCCTTTCTGTTCCTTCTTGCTAACCCCACCCCACCCCGAGACCACTTGGAAAATAAATTGGCGCTGATCTGGTGACGGGACGTTTGCTAGCAGATCAGCTTCTGGGCACAAAGGCCTCCTTCAGACATGCACATTTTAACCACAGCTCCCCCCTTGTGTTCCCAGAATACTGTCAAGCTTCACTTGGACCTCCTCCCTGAAGACGTCTGCTTGTTTCATGAGTGAAGAGGGAGGAGATGATGCATCAGAAACTACAGTAAATATAATCAAGTCCCCTGTGGCTCCCAAAGGCGGGGTTCAACCTTGTGAACCCCCGGTGATTGCGGATTTACCCAGCCTTGGCTCTCAGGCTCCAGTCTCCAGTTACGTTTGCTTCAAAAAACAGCAGCAACTACGGAAAGAAAAGGACAGAAACACAGAAGGCATGGAAGCAATGTCCATCTGGTGCTGTGAAAGTGAACCTGGAAAGGTGTCCCAGGAGTCTGAGCCTTGCGAAGACCTCAGTTCGGAGCTGTCGCTCTAGGTGAGGATGGTAGGGGATCCTCGTGCAAACCCACATAAGCAGGCTTCTTTAGACCCTGCTTCATAAAGCTACTTGCCGCCCACAAAAATCTAGACGCGATTCAGGAAGAGAATTCCTACCAAATGCTTTCCATTTAGTTTGCAAAAAAACAAAAACAAAACAACAACAACAACAACAACAAAAAAAAAAACTGTATTAGTGGGGACGGTGGTGGTGCACGCCTTTAATCCCAGCACTCTAGAGACAGAAGCAGGTGGATCTCTGTGAGTTTGAGGTCAGTCTGGTCTACAGAGCAAGTTCCAGGACAGGCTCCAAAGCAATACGGAGAAACCCTGCCTCGAAAAACCAAACTACAAACAAACAAAAAAACTGTAATAGTAATACCTAATATCTGCCTAGTACTTTGTTCCCCTCGCCGACCCTATTTTCAATTATTTTCTTGTTGGATAAGCAAATTTGGAGGGCAGTAGAAAAGAAATAATTATTCTTCCTGTTTTATAAGTAATAAAAATAAGGATCCCTTGGGTAAATCCCAGTTACTTTCCTGAAAACACAGAGGCAGTAAGTTAGGGAAGAGGGGTAGGGGCAAAAGCCCTCTTTTTCCCCAGAGTTCAATATAGGAGAAAAACTGATAGGCACTTGTTGTGGGGAAGATTCTATGTAAGAAAAGAATATATGAAATAAAAAAAAAAGTGCACTGCAATAATCACTGTAAGTCTTTTGCAAACACCCTTTCATGTGTCCTTTGCATGTAAATAGGTAATATAAACAAGATGAAAAGAGGAAGGGAAAGAGGAGGAGGAAGGGAGATTTCTAACCACATGTCCAGGATCTGAGAAATTGTTTGCATTCACTCCTCAGAACAGCCCTGCCAGGTAGCTGGGGTTTATAAACGAGAAAATGAGACTTGGAGAGACTAAGTGACAGAGCTAAATTCACACAACTGTCAGTATTATTTACAGAAGTCTGACCAAGGTGATCATGAGGTATTTAACATGACAATGCACCATGAATGTCGCTATTCATCGTGTTTCCAGGCTACATGGTATAATTCAGTGAGCAAATCCTGTAAGGATTCAGGCATTGTACTGGCCTGCCCCTGTCACCTGGCAGAACGCACTCAGGCAGTACTCTGGTCAGCCCAGGGTGATTTTGTAGGGCACACAGGTGCAAAGGACCCCTTTAAAAGATAGGACCCGCCCACTTTGCACTCTTTCCTGCTCACTCTCTTTCCTGGTGTTAGCCTGGAGCAGATGGGACTTTTCCTGTCTCCCTCTTCTCTCTGTCGTCTCTGTCTGTCTCTCTGTCTCTTTCCTTCCCCCTTCCCTCCCCTTTCTAATAAAACTTCTCATTTAAGCTCTGTCTGCCTGGGTCACCCTCGCCTGCCTTGGAATCTGCCAAGGTTCCCCCCACATTTGATCATAACAAATCCCCTCTGGAGGGACGATTCATGCTTTTGATTTTGTCTACTACAGATAATGATATGGTAGAAATCACGAGCAAACTTTCAGAGTTATCTTCTTAGTGTTAGCTCTAGGCACAGGGTATATTGTAAAGCAAACTCAGCTCTTCTGTTGTGGTTTCATTGCTTACCCTCAGGCAGAAGCCCGAGGAATGGATGTCATAGGAAATCAATAGATGATGGCCTGGAGGCTAGTAAAATATGGACCCATTTGGGAGTGTGGCCCCAAATCTCCCTAGATAGCCAGAGGATTGCCTATAAGTGTGGTCCTGATTTTCAGAGAATAACATGATAATGTTACAAGAACTAGCCCTGTCCATCCTTTCTGGCTACGAAGGGAACCACACTGTAGGTTACTCTGAAGCCTCAGGAAACACACAGACAAGTGAGACGACTCCTTAAGAAGGCGGTTATAGCCCTGTATTTTATAGACTGTGTCACATGATTCTTAAACATTCATTTATTTATCTATTTTATCTATATGGATGTTTTGTCTGTACACCAGAAGTGGCAATCAAATGCCATTAAACTACAGCTGTAGATAGTTGTGAGCCATCATGTGGGTGATGGGAATTGAACTCAGCACCTCTGGAAGAGCAGCCAGTGCTCCTAACTAACCACTGAGCCATCTCTCCAGCCCTGAGTCTTACCTGCCAACGAAGCTCTGCACTCAGTCAGCCTGGTGGGCTGCTGAAGAACTTCAGAAAGCCCAGCAAGGTTTGGTGAGGCACAGGATTGTCCCTGGCTGTCACAGTCCTCAATTGTAGCCAGAGAGCCCCTAACACAGCTAACTTCACCAGACCTGACAACTTCTGCCCTGCCTGTCCCACCTCTCTAAAACAAAGAGTGGCAATGGTTTCCTACCTACCATCCTCCATAATCCAGGGGATCCCTTTTAACTTTCAAACCTTCTGCCCTGCTCCTTGCACATAAGACATTATCAAACTCTCCTCTCTAGAGGTAGAGGAAGGTGGATCTCTGTGAGTTTCAGAGGTCAGCCATGGCTACATAATGAGACTTGTTCTCAAACAATAATACTTTTTTCAACCCCTTTCCTAGAGCTGCCCAGCATGAGATCTGTTCCCTACCCGCCCTCCTAAATGACTGAATATAAACATAAATAAAAGATAGAAGATAGCTCTGTAGGTAGCCCAGTGTCCCTGTTGTGGCCATAACCTCAGAGCCGCCTAAGATAGGAGTAAAAATCTTAGGTCCAGGAGATACATAGATCTCACTGGCACATTTCTTTGTTGACACAAAGATCTCAAAGGGACATTTCTCTGCTGGCATCACTCAAAAATGTTCAATTTCATTTCACTTTACTTTGCAATAAATGCACCTAATTTTATTTTTAATTTCCTAAATAGATTGATTTGGCAAAGCCACTTTGCCAGCTCAAAAGTTACGTTCCTGATTGAAAATGCTAATGTTGAATTCATTTTCTCAAATGCTGATTTTTACTTTTCTAAAATTACTGCTTTAAAAAAAGGATTAGGAAGTCTATAGAAATAAGAGATTTGTCCAACATGAATCAAATAAGCCCAACAAGGTTGAAAACTCTTCCCCAACAAGATGCACCTTGCTCATGTCACCGCTTTATTCCACTCCACTGGAACCTAGAATGCCTAATCAGGTCAACTGTCACCCTGGAATTCTGCTGTCTCTTAAGAGTGATTCTTTATGTTTTGTGAGATTCCTCTTCCTTTTGGAATTCAAACCACTATCAAATGGATTTGTAGTTCTAATCACTATGTCCTAGATAAATAAATAAATAAATAAATAAATAAATAAATAATTGAAAAACAATGACAGGATAATAGTAGTTGGTTCCCAGAAGGAAAAATGAACGACAAGGGAGAAGAGGATGAGGAGAATTGCTCTGGGTGGCTTAACTTGTGTCCTGTGTCATCTACTACATATAAATTTACCTGTTTGAAAACGGAATCAGTGCCCTAAGAATGTAGAGAACAAATTGTGATGTAAACTCTTCACAGAGATTGCCCAGTTACTACATTAGTTGGAGAACACTCTATGTGATGGGAAAGCATACCTCTAGACTTCAGATGTAGTTGTCTCATGGAGGAGACAGACACGGAGATAACCCACCAAGAAATGTGTGACGTGGAATGTGTGACGTGGAAGAACAAAGAGCAGTCACAGAATAGAGATGGAGAGTTGCATCAACCTGGCGTTTCTGAGCTGTCTGTTAACAGAGTTCCAAGTGGGGAAGGACACTCCAAGTGGACGGAATGTCTCCACAGAAGCTTGAGTGAGAACATTAAGGAGGACATAAGGGTTCCCTCAGCCATGACCCCTACCCCCCAACCCGACCAACATTCAGCCCTGCATTTTTTTTCCAGAAAATTCTTGCTTGTTATAACTATGCTTTACACTTGAGTTTTCAGGTGAACTCTTTGCTAAACATTACAACACTTCCCTCCTACATAGTGACAAAGCCAGCTAGGAAAGAGCAGCAGGGTTGAAAGGAATATTAAAGGTGACTTCATATTAGCCTGCAGAGGTCACAGACAGGCACAAGACCACACAGTCTGAGGTGTGTTTACGTCACAGATGGGTGTGGTGGTGTTAAGAAATGGAAGCTGTCTCCATGCCAGCAATGTTGACTCCATCAGAATGGGGCGATTTGGAAAACACAATAATTTAGTTTTTTGCTTGTTTACATTTATCTTCTGTTTATACCTAGAAGTTAAATATGTATAAGTCAAATGCCCAACGGCTGTCACCCAAAAATAATTCTTGTCACACAGCTACTGTTACTTATATCAAACTCCACATGTCCCTTGTGTTTGTCCCTTCATATGGGTGTAACCTATAAAGCACACAGGGTGCCATCTAGAAACTCACCAACTTACTGTTTTCTAGCATTTACCTGGAGAAAATGTTTGATGGAGGGAGCTAGCAGGCATTATAAAGAAAAAAGGATAATTGATGATAAAAGCCCCAGGAAGTCTAGGGCAGATGAGGGGCCCCCCAAAGACTCTAGGCTTCAGTATCCTATGTAACCCGTAAGTAACTTTATCACCCCCCCCATTGCCCCACACCAGATGCATACCAACTGCCTCCAGCCATCACACACAGACCCCCTGTGCCTCTTGGCTTTTGAGAAGCTCCCAGCTGGACCTGAATGACTAGGTGTGGGGCTATAGCTCACTCTCACTTACTAGGCTGATAGAGCAGCTTAAGCCTTCATAAGGACGTTAACATTTGGGTGCCAATAACAGATTGACCTTTATTCGTAAAGTGCAAATAGTTGGAAGTCGAACAGATTGCTTGCCAGCGATTGCCTTTTATGTGCAGTTTAAGGCTTTGATTTCTCTCGTCTTTCTTCCTTTAATCTGACATCGCTGGCTTGAATAGCGTTCGCAGTCTAAGTAAACAGGACCGGGGAGGCCCCTGCTTTTGTAGCCCCATTTGCTTGCATGGAGAGGAGACAGAGACTGTAGAGTGACTTTTAAAGATTTGCCTTCAGAATTCAATGATTTAAGAATGGCTTGGAAGTCCCCCAAACTGCATGGAGCTGGGGGGGGGGGAGTGTGGCGGGCTGAGAACTGAATCTGAAATCAGCCCTGTGCACGGTAAGTGGGAAAGTAAGGATTTATATTAACTCTGCAAAGTTCACTCTGTGTCCTACACAAAAGGGGCAACTTACAAACCACTGAGCCAGTAGATGGGAAGAGGGACCACACTCCAGGCCTCTGGGGGCCCCTCCTAGCCAGCTGTGATTGTCTCTAGGCACAGAGCTGTGCTGGGTGGATGAAGCCTTTCAAACACACCCGCTCCTTTAAAGCATTCCAGGGAAATACCTCTGAGGCTCAGGCTTTCACAGACACTCTCCAACAGAACATTTGAGCCTAGAATTTTTCCCCAGATTTATCCTGTTGATGCATTCCTTGTTAGTTTCAACGGAGCAACTGTTTGATTACAAACAGAGTCTTTGTAACATTTTCACAGATAGTGTATGCAAACGCAAAGCTTCCCAGCAGCCACTTGTGACCAATTTAAAAATGATGGAGCCCTTGATGAGTCACCAGGAAATGGAAGATTTGAGGCCCTAATGAACAGGCTAGGCTAGAAAAGAGAAAATAATTGGATGTGAATACCACCCGCTGGACCCCTAAATAACCTTTACAAAAATCTGGAATGTCTGTCAGGAGTGCAAACATCTTTCTGTTCCTGACAATTAGTGCTGTGTTGGATAGAACAACTTCGACTTTAGCATTCGTCAGATCTAGATCTGTACCCAGGCCTTATTAACAGTCACTAAGGCAAGGGATTTGTTCAAAGGGCCCTCAAGTGCTAGGCCTGCCATGAATGAACCCCTGAAGCTCTGAGCACCCCATGGCTCCTAGTCTTCACCAAGTACATAGTCAAACTTAGTTTGTGGTTTAATGAACTGTTAACTTCTGATCTTTGTTCTGTGTGGAGAGTATGACAAAAAGGACGGCAGTGAGCAACAGATTCACCCCACAGCAAAGTTCATGGAGACACTGTCGTGGTGACTGTCACTATCAGGTCATTCATCTGTGTCCATATTAACTCACTATCTCCAGGCACACAATGCTTATCTCTTGGCAGCAAATGGATCTTGTGTTTCTATGACAATTCTGGATCCTCTGGGGGCAGGTAGAAAACCAGCTATAGAGTGGATGGTTAACAAATTGCTTCTTGGTTCATTCTTCTTCATTGGGAACCACCTGTGGCCAAGTGGGGCAACTGACAATCCTTTTCCATCAATCCCTCCATTCAGTCTTTTACCAATTCCAGCTCTTGCTTATGAACCCAACTCTCCTGACACCTTGTCACTGGGCCAGTCTAGGTGTTACCAGTCTCTCTACTAGGAACCATGCATGCCGAGTACTCAGTCTCTCTATGAACCAATGCTGACAAACACTCCCCAAACTTCTGTCATGCCCTGGCCCTTCTTTTTTTATCAATTTTTATTTGAATTAGAAACAAGACATGACAATCCCAGTTCCCTTCTCCCTCCCTTCCTCCCCTACCACCCCCCAACTAAAACCCTATCACATATCACATATCCTTTCTTCTAATCTACCCCTGACTCAACCTTTCTGCTCCCTCATGACCTCTGCATCCTTCCTCTTCTTCCCTTCTCATTCTCATAGCTCCCTGCTCCCTCCCCCTCTTCCCTGCTCTCAATTTGCTCAGGGTATGGTGACCCTTTCCCCTTCTCCAGAGGACAATGTTTGTCTCTTTTAGGGTTCTCCTTGTTTCTTAGCTTCTCTGCAGTGTGGATTGTAGGCTGGTAATCCTTTACTCTATGCCTAAAATTCACATATGAGTGAGTACATATCATGTTTGTCTTTTTGTGATTGGGTTACCTCGCTCAGAATGGTTTCTTCAAGTTCCATCCATTTTCCTGAAAATTTTAAGAATCCATTGTTTTTTTTTCCACTGAGTAGTACTCCATTGTGTAAATGTACCACATTTTCTCTATCCATTCTTCAGTTGAGGGGCATTTAGGTTGCTTCCAGTTTCTGGCTATTACAAATAGTGCTGCTATGAACATTGTTGAACAGATTTTCTTGTTGTATGAATGTGCTTCTTTTGGATTATATGCCTAGGAGTGGAATTGCTGGATCTTGTGGTAGACTGATTCCCATTTTCTTGAGGAGTCGCCATACTGATTTCCAAAGTGGCCCTGGTCCTTCTTTATGCCACAACTTCTCTCCTCTCCCAGGGTGTCTTGAAGCATGGCACAGGAAGGTACAAGAGTGTGGAGAATTTGTAAAAGAAATAAGCATCATCCACAGTACTATGAGGTTCCTTTGGTTGGCGGTTTTCCTTAACTCAGACCTCCACAAGAAAGACAAGGGCCTCAGCACATTGGCTAACTGGGTAGCCATCTTGCTCAGGCACCCTGGTTCGGTCCACAAAAGAGATGATTTTAGAGGCCACCAATGGGTTAAGGCTGCTACTGAAGAGGGGACAAAACTGCTCAGACTTCTTTACTGGTGATGCCACCCCCCCAAAAAAAAGAGAGACTTTTCTGCAGCGTCCAGATTACTAATGCCAAGCCCTCTCCCCTTCCTCCTCCTCCTCCTGACACTTCCTCTTTTCATGATACCAGGGTCAAGCCCACAGCTTGTGTGCCTGCTACATAAGCATTCTGCCACTGGGCTACCTCTTCAGCAACCAAGTCAGGCTTTAGAATAAAAGCAGTAACTTTATATCTATGCTGTGGTATCCTGAACAGAAGGGAAGGGCAGAAAACAATGAAGAATTAAAGTTTACATACAAGTACAGAAACAGGGAGGTGGTGGCCAATCTGGATTGTCAACTTGACTGGATATAGAATCACCCTGGAGACATAGCTCTGCCACTATGCCTGACCCTCTGTGATGGACTGTATCCCTTTAAATTGTAAACTCAAATAAACCCTTCCTTCCTTAAGTTGCTTTTGTCAGATATATTCCACAGCAATAATAAAAGTAACTAATAGAAGAAATGACCATCATACAAAGAGCAAAGTAAGGGGTAAATGAGACATTAAATTGAAGGTACTCTTGTAGTGATATATTTATTATTTATTAATGCTTGACTGAAGATTCAAAAAGCCAAGTCAACCTCAATCTATAGAGATCAGGCAATGGTGATACACACCTTTAATCCCAGCAGCCATAGAGCTAGATTGTGAAACTACGCACTTTTAATCTTAGAACTCGGGAGTAAGAGGTAGACAGATCTCTGTGAGTCTAAGGCTACTCAGATGTACACAAGATTGATCCATTCCTAAAGAGAAACAGCTAACACAAAGATGATCTCAGCACCTGGGATCATGCACCTTTAATCCCAGAATTAGAGGGGTATAAAAGATAGGAGCAGGGTCTTCAGTAGTCAGTATCAGGAATTTTTTCTCCAGTCACATTAAGGATAGAAAGACTTTGAAGTCTGGATTCTCCAGCCTTGCTGAGGAGAGGTTACAGTCTGAGGTTTGATAGAGCCAGGATCATCTTTCAGTCTGAGGTAGAGGTAAGAGCTAGCGGCCAGCTGCTTTGCTTTTCTGATCTTCAGCTTGAAACTTGAACCCCAATATCTGTCTCTGGGTCTTTTTTTTTCATGCTACATATCTTACCTTCACAAGTCATTCAAAAGAAGAGGCCAACACTTAGAGATTTTAAACTCACTGTTACTCCCTGGTCCCATGACCTCTGGTCCCCAAATTTGTGTCAGGGCACTGTGTTTATTCTCAGTGGCAACTCACTACTATTTAATTGTTTTTCCTCACAGCTTTTCGTTCCATCAGTGGAGCCTGCCATGCCAACTGGCTTTGAAGCCAAGTCATTTATATGAGGGAAAGATTTCAAAAGATTATGAATGTGATTTTAAATGTCCACTGAAATACACACAGAGAGTCTTCACTGGAAAAGAGGAAATGCTTGAAAAGGTATTTTTAAATAAACCCTTAGTAACTGAGACTTGGCAAGCCCAGAGCTGCTATGCAGGAGACCTGGGAGAGCAAGCAGGCTCGCTGTGGATATAAAGAGTCTGTGCTGACAGGAGCCCTGAGTCTCTGGTCTCACTCACTACTTGTGAGGCTGTAACTAGTTTAGTAGCTGAGACAGAAAGGAGAACATTTTGTCTCAACGTTAACAATGACCACCTTTTTTATTCCATTTCTTCTGGGAAAACTGGGAAATTCTATGACAATCTCCAAACAGCAGAAGACCTTCATTTCTGTGCCCCTTACCTGTTTAATGTTGTGGTGACCCTAAAGTGTGTCTAGAAGAACTGAAGAAACTTCAGGTTTTTAAGACAGTTTGGGATGTTTCGGCAGGGAGGTGGATTGGGAAAAGAACAAACCATGTCAAAACTGAGAAATGACTGAAGAAATAAAGTCTTAGTGCCACAAAGCTAAAATCTGATGTACCTGGGAGACCTTGAATAGTGTAGAAATCAATGACCAAAGAAGAGTCTCTGTGAAGTAAAATTTTGTTGAATGAATGAACTCTCTCGATGCCACCTTATTTCAGTCAATGTTGGTATTTTCAACTCTGACCTTCCTACATTCAGCTCAGCTATAGACTTGGTAGGCTGCCACTGCTGAAGATATTGAAGAATACTGAGTGGTGAAGGCAGCCCTTGGTCACCCAATAGGAGACACATGTTCAATTGCACTAAAGGAATAAGGGGAGATCACTAGCTGAATGACCACATGAGTGGATGGTATGGGGAGTGCTAATCAGTCACAGGATTCACAGAATTCATTTCATTTAGGATTGACCCAAACTGATACTTCTAGAGTCAGGCGATGGACTGGAGAAATGAGCTAATCATTGCAACATCATTCTTATTTGCCTGTTGTGTTTGGGCTTTGTTTGCTTTGAGACAGGGCTTCACACTGTAGCAGGATAGCTTGGAACTTCCTACAGAGTCCAGACTAGCCTCAAATTCACAGTAATTCTCCTGCCCAAGCCTTTTGAGTGCTGGAAAATCCTCCTACCTCATGCTTTCAAATGCTAGAATTATAAACAGGAGCCAGCACAGTGGATTAAAACATTATTCTCAAAAGTCTCTTAAGGCACTTAGATACACAAAGCTAGAAGTTAGATGCTCAAATCCAGAACTTAGATGAACATATCTAGAAGTTAGGTACACAAAGCTAGAAGTTAGATGATCAAATTTAGAACTTAGACAAATCTATAATTTAGATATACAAAGCTAGAAGTTAGATGCTCAAATCTAGAACTTAGATAGACAGATCTGGACTTGGGAAGATATCTTCACAAGACTTCAGCTGAGAGAATCTCAGTGCTCATGACTCTAGTGTGTTAAAGGTCCTTGGACCATCTTGAGGTTATGCTGCCTCTCTTCTTGGGAGGAGAATACAGAATGATGGAGTTCACTCACCTCAGTCCCTCTCTGGGACTGTTGTTTTCTCTCACTCTAGGTCTTCCCCTCCTCTTCACTTAATAATGGATCCAGAATCACCCAAGGGACCACAGGACAACTCCTCATCTTCCTAGTGTCTTTCAGAGCTGGATCCCCCAAATGACTCTACTTTTAACCTCATTTCTCCTGTTGCAACCACTTTCCATACAAGCAAAAATAAAAATAAAGGGATCAGTTCAAAAGTCAGAGACTCCCATGCATTAATAAGTGAACACCAATGAGTAAAGTGTAGACATCTATCCATCATTACACTCCAGTAAAACACCTCACTCACTAGCATCTGTGTAAACAGGTCATACAATGCCTATGCACAATCCACTGAGCAGGGATTTGTCAGCATTACAGAAAACTTAAGACTACAACCACAAGCACATGCAGTGTCTCTATGGCCTTTCCTTTTGTGCTGGTTCATACGATGACCACACATATCTGTAAGACTGTGATATCAGCACACATTTTCATCACTGAGAGAAAGCAATGAGACATCTCACCTAAGAAGGAACTGTGAACTTAGAAACCCTGTGGAAAGATTGGGCTCTGGCATCTCTTCACTGTGGGAAGGGCATCCTGCCAGTTACGTCAGTGTTTGCATCACTACATCCTACAACCTGGAAAGGAAGGGATGCCAGCAATGAGCCCAGATGCTAGAAATGAAGAAACTGGAAGCATGGATCTGAGTATAAGTTAACCCTCTGCCTTCATCTCTGTTCTCTCCTTTTCAACTCTGGTAGTAAGTACAGGCTAGCTTTGTGCCTTTCTTCCTCAGTTCAGGGTTAGACTCTTCCACAAAACCACCCAGCTTTGACCCGGGTGGAGCTTTTTCATCAGTTTGAAAGACTCTTAACTCACAGACCACATACAAAAGAAGCCAAGAACTCTTGAGTACATGCCTGAAGATGCCCAGGTCGACCCACCCCCTTTTATGAGGCAAGCTCATCTTTAATATATTTGAGGACAGGAACCTCACATAAGAGCCAACAATTTTTAAGGCCTAGCCAAATCCCTGAGTACTCCAACATTCCCATGTTCTTGTGTGGAAACTGAGTAACAATGAGGTGAAGTCATTTTCCCAAGGCCATTCATCTACTACTGGTAGACAGGCACATTTTTGCCCAAGTAGCCTGAACTGGCTGTCTGGATCATTATCCTTACAGCATCAGAAAACACAACCCTCCCATGGAAACTGGATGGTTTGTCCTCTGTTGATGGAGGGACCTTGCAGTCTTGTGTTTGAAGTAGACATGACATGGAGAAGAGCCCAAGGGCAAAGAATACATATTATAGACAGATTTTCAACTTTCTAAACACAAGAATATTTGCACTGGGTAAGATCACTTAGTTTGAGCAATAAAACCCTATCTAAAAATATTTTAATCCAAAACAAAAGAAACCTTCCTTCCATGTAACTGGAAATCCTGGTTGAGAGCAGGTGGTAAAATCCAACTGCAGTCTGTCTCTTGTTCCCCATCTCTTGATAGCCTCTGTTCTTGAGCAGAAATGGCACAAGTAGTTGTAGACTGACTTCTTCATGGTGGCTAATCCTTCTAGGAAGACACAGTAATTAGAGGTCAGTTCTGACTGTGTATGTGGGGTAGAGAAATCCGGGAGGGCTTTACCAAAGAGGTAACCTCTATGTGCATGCTGATAAAATGAGATGGTTTAAGATGGGATGGGGTGAGCATTCCTGTCTCTGTGGGATCATTCCATGTACCGTGAGCTTTCTGGAGCATACCTGAGGAGCACAGATTCAGGAGACGCTGTCCCTTGACAAAGCGTCTGACAGAAGAACCCATGTGAGAAAAAACAGCCCTCTAGGAGAATAAATTTTGCCAAAGTTTAGTCTATAATCAAATCTATTGGTTTTCAAATAGAGTTAATTTCTTTGATGATCTATGTAGTAATCTCTACTGGATGGTCTTGGTTGAACAATATTTAAGACCCAAGAGCTAAAGCAGAATGAAAACAATCTCCCTGGAATGACATTGAGCAATCTGAGTAGTTTATTAAATAATTAACCAGTGGCAAATGTTTCCTGTGGAGATTATGCATCTCTGCTACTTTCTTCTGACCTTTCCTCACTCTGCTGAGCATCTCACAGAACTCACTAAGACTCTCTGTGGCAGAGTGGTTTCCTGCTCTGCTCAGCCTTCATGGCTCTTGATGGAGGATGTCCTGTATGCTGTGACTATATGTTTCTCTTATTGGTTGATAAATAAAGTTATTTTGGCCAATGGGCAGGCCGGAAGTATAGGCAGGGCTACCAGATTAGGAGAATTCTGGGAAGAGAAACTCAGAGAGTAAGTCACCAGCAAGACACTATGTAGCTACAGAGAAGATATGATGCCCAGGCATTCTCCTGTAAGCCAAGATCATATGGAGATACATAGATTAATAGAAATGGGTTAACAATTAAGACAGAGCTAGCCAATAAGAACCCAGAGCCATCAGCCAAACAGTTTATAATTAATATAAGCTCAATGTGTTTATTTGGGATTAAATGGACACAGTACCAGGCAGAACAAAAACTTGTCCTCAAGCTCTAATACTTCACCCCTGTGCTATCCTATGGAAAGGTCATAGCCACACACAGCTATCTAAGTCAAAGTTAATTAAAATTAAGTATGATCAAGGAAAACTATACCTGGGCCCCTTTGTCGAATTAGACAGATTTCCAGAGTGGAGCAACCCAATACTGAGAGAATTCATCATAGTGGAAGACACAGGGAGAGGATGCTTCTGTCATGACAGAAAATTCCATGGGGTTTTTAAAGGACCCCAGTGGCTCCTGAGTCTGCCTTGTCTCTCAGAATCTGTATTTTAACACTGCACATTTTCCAAATAGGGGACCAAGAACAGATCAAAGATCATATCCCATCCACAAAGAGCTCAGTGAAGTGTTGGATTTGCTGTGGTTACTTCCAGGAATCCATTCGCAAGTTGTTTACAGGAGTTTGTTACTCAAAGATGGCTGCCACACTGGAAAGCCCATCTCAGCATTGAGGATGGCTTGTGAAAACTGCAACTTACAGACAGCTCAGCCAATGGGAGCTGTCCTCTCCTCAACAACAGTCCCTGACATATAAGGGGGAGGTAAGGAGCTTGTGATACTTGGCACTTTCAGGTATTGGACCTTATTGTTTCATTTCTCTCTGTCTTCTCCCTATGTTTTCTTTAGCCCCCCCAGTCTTCTGAGCCCTACGCTCAGGTGGGAATGATCCAGTGTAGGAATTATCACTGCTGCACAACCTAGGGAACTATATTTGTCTCCCACCACTGGTCTCCCCAGGGCCCTGCTTGCCAAACAGGAAGTGCAGACAGCAAGCTCAGGTATGCTTTCTGGCCCAGCCACAGGACACAGTTGTATAATATCTTACCGACTTGGTGAAAAAGTTTTTAGTTAATAAGTTGCTTCAACCAATACAAATAAATACTGTCCTGTTCTGTAATATCCTGCTTCCTCAAATTCCACTGACCTTCAAAGAGGGAGAGAGAACAGAAGGGAGGGAGGGAAGAAAAAGGGAAGGGAGGGAGGGAGGAAGAGAATTTCTTGTCAGCAAACTCCTTACTGAAAATATTAATTCCACTAAAAGCATCAAAAGGGCTTTTTCCCCCTTAGAATGAAAAAAATCCAGCTGCATAGCAAAATGGAGGGCTTGAATGAGCATTCCAAGTTCTTCTTGTCGTAAGCCATTAGTTGAATTGCTTAAAGAAACCCCTTGACAACTGTAAGTGCTGTTTCTATGTTTGAGAGCTTCATAATGTTACCCACAAGAAGAAATTTCTCCACAAAAGCTCCTTGTGTTTAATAAAGTGATTTGTTCCAGTGATGGTGATAATGAAATTGCTCAATTGAAACGGGATTGTTCAATGAAGACCTGAATCCAATTTGCTGAACCTGTATGATTACACTTTCAGCTCTGTGTTTACTCATTTGTAGAATTGCTGCCAGTCTTTTGATACAAAATTAATAGGATTAATGGTTTTCAAGACCAGCAGGCAGTAACAGGGAGCAGAGCCTGTCCGCACGCAGCATGGTGGCCCTGTGCACTGACCTGTGGAGGCCTGCACACTTCACTGGCCGGTTCGGCAGAATGGGAGGCTGGCTGCCTTTCCTGTCCTCAGAAATGAGGCTCCTCCAAATGAAAATGATCTTTGCAATTCCATTTAGGTTTATGTAGATCCCAAACTGTAGGTAGCTCCTTGGGGAGTTGGTAGTGGAGATGCTTGTCCAGTAGAAAACACACAAACACTGGAATAGCAGCACCTGGATGATCTCTACCATAGGTAATTCTGTACAAACAATGGTTAGTATTGTTAGTGGTGGTTTAAATGACAGAATCAAAATTTGATAGGTTCCATTGCCTGGAAAATTTTGAAGGTTTGGTGTGTGTGTGTGTGTGTGTGTGTGTGTGTGTGTGTGTGTGTGTGGTGTGTTATACGTGCATGTGTATGTGTTTTTGTGTGTGGTATATGTGCATGTGTGTATGAGCAAGTACCTGTGCTCTCACACTCAGATGATAGTACAGGAAGGTGTTGGGTGTCCTACTCTGTCACTGTCTACCTTATTCCTTTGAGACAAAACCTCTGACTAAACTGGAAGCTACACAGGCAGTCAGCTAGCCCCGGCCATCCTTGTGTTTCTGCCCAGAATTATAGGGCCTGTGGCCTCCACCTAGAGGTACAGGACCTACGGCCTTTTGCAACTTTTCACATGAGTGCTAGGAGTTTAAGTTCGGGTCTTCATGTTTATACAGAAAGTTTTCTTAACCACTAAGCTATCTCCCTAGCACGTAAAATAAAATAATGGTGTTCTTTATCCCCTCACATACACACACACATCATGTACTTTGCTCATGTTCGCCCCTAATACTTTATCTCTTGCCCCCACCCCATTCCCAATTGTCCCTTTCTAGCCCCATCAAAGTCCTCATTCTATTTTCATATAGATAGATGATGGATAGATAGATCAATAGATAGATGATAGATGACAGATAAATAGGTAGTAGATAGATGGTAGATAGATAGATAGATAGATAGATAAATAGATGATAGCTAGGTAAGAAGATAGATGATAGGTAGCTAGAGATAGACAAGTAGATAGATAATAGAGATAGATGATAGGTAGATAAGTAGATAAACAGATAGATGATAGATAGTTAGATAGGTAGATCAATAGATGATAGGTAGTGTTGGGACTCAGCCCCCACGGGGTCTCTGTGAGTTGTTTTCCAGCAAAACCACAGGTACCTCCTGTTTTCTAAGCCCTGCCCACTAACATCCTGTTGTGAACCTTTCTTGTTATTAAAACATTATGTCTTGCCCCCATCCCCTTCTTGTTTCATTGGCCATGGGCAGGGGTTGTAGTTTCCTTGTTTATGATAGGGCGTGGGAATGTGTTCTGCTAGCAGATGATGTTCTCACATATCCTATTGTATATAAGCTGCTGGCTGCAATAAACCGATGGCATTCGCTTCTACCGAATGACCTGAGTTGTGTCCTTCTTAATCTGCAGACTCTCACCTGGTTCGGTTCTTTGGTTGCTGGCGCTGGTGACAAGGTAGGTAGAAAATAAATAGAGATAGATGATACATAGATGATAGACAATATATATACAGACAGATTGGTAGATAATAGATAGATAGGCCAATAATTGATAGATGATAGGCAGGTAGATGATAGATAGATGGCAAATAGATGATAGATAATAGATGGTAGATAGATAATAGAAGATAGATACTAGGTAGATAGGTAATAGAAGATAGATAGATAGATATATAGATAGATAGATATATAGATAGATAGATGCTAGATGGGTAGTGTACCTCTGATGCTACAATGAATCTGGATGTGCTGGCTTGGATTCTTTGGGGGAAGGCTCAGGAGTGGTACAGCTGGGTCGCACAGCAGTTCTAGTTTTAGTGTTTTTAAAGGACATCCATGGCAATTTCCATAGAGGCTACTATAATTCACATTCCTCCCAGCAGTGTAGAAGTCCTCCTCTTTCTGCACATCCTCCAGCATTTGTTGTTGGTTTTCTTTGAGACAGTCATCAGAATGGGGTAAGATGGAATCTCATTGCATTTTCCTGATAGCTAAGAATGTTGTACATGCTTTCATATTTTTACTGGCCATTTGTATGTCACTTTTAAAAACTGTTCATTATGTATGTCTTTTTATTGACTGGATTGTTTGAGTTTTGTGATTAATCATTGAGTTCTTTATATAGCCTAGATCTTAGTCCCCTATCATATGCATAGCTAATAAATATTTTCATCCATTCTGTAAATTGCCTCTCAACTCTGTTAATAGTACAAGGCAGTGAATTATCAAGCTGATGCCACATCATTGGTGGCCTAGTTGCTCTGGGTATTTTCAGAAAAGCTACAGGTAAGCCACGTGTCCTAATACTCAGAGGAAAGAAAACCAAACATATGTCCACTAGCTTTCTGTCCTCATCATTCATTGGCCAAATTTCCTTTATATGGTTTTCAGTTTCCCTACAGTTGCCATTTGGGATATGCACTTTCCAGGGAAGCCCCTGGAGAGGGGGAACCCCCCTAAAGAGATAGAATCCTCTTGTGGGAATCATAACTCTCCAAGTGACATCAGCTATGGAGGACAAAACCCTCTGAGGAGGTCAGAACCTTCCCCCCAAAGATCAGAAACCCATCAATCTTACTGTGACAAAAGACGAGGTCTTCACTATTGTGTTTCTATAGGGGTTCAACAAAACCCACACAGGAGCCCAGCCTACATCCACAGAAAGACAACCACAAGCATAACAAAATGTGGCTGTAGGGGCTAGACCTTAACAGTGGTTCAATGGGGTTGGCGTAGCTGGGAAGCAAGGAAGATGGCCATTTAAGTGGACCGGCGGAATGCCAGCCTAGAGAGTGCATAAACCGCGTGCAGCACAAGGGCTAGGTAAGTAGGTTCTCTTTCCATAAATAAAGAGAACATTTTTCCCCAGGATTTGGTTTTGCTTAAAATTATCAACATAGTGTTTCCTAATCTATGATTAGCACTGATTGAGGATTGACAAGAATCTTTGGTAAAAGTTACCGAATGAGTAAATGAGAGAGGAAATGCTTAGCCAGTTAGCTCAACACATCAGCTATGCCAACCACTCAGTCTTCCCAAATCTATCTGGATCTACTGAGGATGAGCAGGATACTATAAATGCTATTTTGCCTTAAAAAATAATATTCCAGAGTCTCATGATAGCATTTCCAATCTCACATTTTGGTTCAGAAAAAGTCAAATATTTCTCACTTAGCTCTCATTTCCCCTCATAATCCCCAATCAAGTTTATATTTACTTGACACATCTTTAAAGATTTTCAAAATCTAATTATGTGCATGCATTGGGTCTATGTGTGGGTATGTGAATGTGAGTGTATGCACCCATGGGGGCCAGAAGATGGCATCAGATTCCCTGGGACTGAAGTTATAGGTGGTTGTGAGCCACCCACTGTTAGGTGCTGGTAACCAAACTTGGTTCCTATGCAAGAGCAGCAAGTTCTCTTAACCACTGAGTTATCTCTATAGCCCCAAATTGACACATATGGAGTTTTAGTGTTGGTATCAAAGTATTATGAGGAAAAGAATTTAACATGTACATTTCCATACTCACTATAGTGTTGTGAATCTGACTTCCTTCCACTACTGAGCAATTTCAAATTTTCATTCTTTTGAGACAGTCTAGTTTGTGACGTCCTTAATTATAGCTCTGTGTAGGAAACATGTTCATAATTTTCCATTCAAGTTAGTATATGGAAATTTTAATATATGAGCACATTTTTTTCTAAGTTAAAGTCTTCACTTTGCATGCTAGTTTAAGACCATGGAAAAGATCGAACAAGCTGAAGCCACACAACAAAAGTAGGCTTTTTAAAAATTTATTTTTATTATTTACATTGGTGTTTGGTCTGTTATGTATGTCTGTGTGAGAGACTCAGATCCACTGGAACTTGAGCTATAGACATTTGTGAGCTGCCACACAGGACATGGGAACTGAACCCACCCTGGTCCTCTGAAAGAGCAGCCAATGCTCTCAGCCATTGTGCCATCTTTCCAGCCCCACAAAGCAGTCTTAATAACAGGTAGAAAATTATGATGGCCCTAGAATATAAAATTTTGTGAGAATACTTGAAAACTTCCTTTCTGGGGCTGGAGAAATGGCTCAGCAGTTAAGATATATACTGCTCTTTCCAAACAGCCATGTATGGTTTTCAGCATCCATGTTGGAAGGCTCATAGCTATCTGAACTCTAGGCCCAGGAGAGCCAATGTTCTCCTCTGAACTTCTCAAGCACCCACAAATACACACACACATACACATGCATATACACATAATGGAAAATAAATAAAATTTTTCCTTAAGTGGTATTCATATAATAAAATGAAAAAATAAAAAATAGAATCTAATATTTACTTAGAACACTGCAGTTACAAAGACAAACATTCACATGTTTTATTGCTTTATCTAAATAATTAAAAATACAAAAGGAGCCACTGAAATTGCTCAAGTACATAAAGGTACTGCTACTATGCCTGATGACCTAAATTCAACCCCCAGGACTCACATGGTGGAAGAAGAGAGCCAGCTCCCATAGCATGTGTACACACACACACACACACACACACACACACACACACACACACACATTGTGCACACACCCACACACATCTATGTATTCAAATATAGAGAATGCAATGAAATAAGAATGATAAAACATCACTTGTCTTCTCCTATCACATAGCTACTATTCTACACTCAACAAATCTCTTTTCTAAGTACACAACCATCACCAACCCTCAGAAACCCAGTTTTCCACTTTTTGTAAAGTCAAATGTCTCCATTGGTGTTGTGAGAGATCTCTGTCTCTCTGTCTGGGACACGGTCATCTTTTCATCACAAGCACTTTGTTCCTGGATGATTTTGTCTCCATTAAGTCCCTCTGGGAGCACACTGAGAGCCTCCACAGTGTACATGTCACTATCTCTCCATCTCTTACTGCCCCTGTATGTGCACTTGTGTGACATCTATAACTCCAGTCTTCATCTCCATGATCAAATGTTTCCTTTCTTTGACAAAGTCTCATCTTTGCTCACCTATTCCCTCACTTCGAGGGAGAGAATACTGATTTTGACCCAGAGTTTCAGAAGTTTCTGTTCATGATCACTTGCTCCCTTACTAAAGGTTTATGATGAGGCAGAGCAGCGTGGTGGGGAAAGTGTGTGAAGAAGCAAAGCTGCTCACTTCATGGTGGCCAGGAAACATAGACAAGAAGCCATTGATTGAGACACTCACTACTGGTGATCTATTTCCTCCAGCCGGCCTACCGACTAAATAGAGACAACCTCCCAATAATGCTATGAAGTGATAACTCCATCCATGGATTAGTCCACGGATGTATTCAGAGCCCTACTAATCCAGGCACTTCCACAAACCCTATCAGATAGCAACCAAGCCTTTAACAAGTGAGTCTTCAGGGATATGTTCTAGATTGAAACCATAAGAAAAGACAAGAAAGCAACAAACGTGCATAGCCCACTGTCTGAGCATAAGCCAACAGATGCCCATTGGCCAATTAAGTGAGAGTTTTCCAGAACTAATATGCTCAGGCATGAACAATAACTGACATCCATTATTTGACACACTGATTTGTGGACCAAAGAGCTAATAACAACATTTATATTTTATGCAACTGCTGTCTACACACACACACACACACACACACACACACACACACATATCTATATATATATATATATATATGGATATATGGTCAGGGACACAGTTCAGCAGGTAAATCGCTTGCTGTACAAGAGTGAGGACCTGAGTTTGGATCTCTAGAACTTAAAGTAAAGCTGGGAACTGCAGCACGTGCATCTTTAGTCCCAAGATTCCGACACTGACGTGGCAGGAAGATGTAAAAGAATCTCAAGAAACCTGCAGGCCAGCTAGCCTGATGTGTGTAGGTGTGGCCAACACGAGATTCTGCCTCAAACAAGGTAGAAGAGAAGGGGGGGCGCAGGGAGGGGAGAAAGGGAGAGGCTGACTTAAAAATAGTGATGCCTGGAGTTGGATCCATGTTACTGGGGATCTGGTGTTCTTTAATTCAATTGTGGTAAGTAAAACCTATTTATATCACACACACACACACACACACACACACACACACACACACACACACACACACACACAGGATTGCCTGCATATGCTATCAAAGGGCTTCCTGGACTTGGGAAGAGAATCTACTTAACAAACACAGCTAGTGTTTGTCTAATGTCACCAGCTAGACTAGGACATAGCCAGAGTAATAAAAGAAAATGTATGATTTAATAAGCATATGATACATACATGTGTCCCCTGGGGAACATGTCTACAAAGCTTGGGAAGTGCACTATGTAAGTAGCAAGTGCCCTAGAGTCTGATGGGACTAAGCTCAAGCATCACCTAATCTCTTACTTTTAAAAAACTCACTTTTGTCACATGTAAAACCCACCTTAAAGAAATGTTGCAAGAATTGAACGACCTCATGTGTATAACACTTTTAATGCAGGAAGCACTCATAATGGGGGTCGTTAATGGTGCTGGTAGGAGTGGTGATGGTGGTTCTGCCACAGTAGTGTAGTGCTACATACCCAGAAGATGATGAAATGCAGGACTTTAAAACACAGGACTGCTAACCTGGAGAGCTTCTGCTTCCCAGAAAGTTATTGTGGTACAGTTTTATAATGAGCCTACAGAGCAGTGACTTTGAACATCCAGAACTTTAAATAGGTTCAAATGTCTCCAGTTCAAAGGGAGGAAAGCAAGGCCAGCAAATATGATTTGACATCCACCCCTGCCAATTCATGGTGCCAAAAAGCATTTATGTTTCTGCTGGGAGCTTGATCCAACATCCATTTACCAGTAACTGGTTTGCAAGTCCTGTGACTTTAGGATAGGGATTTGGGCAGCAAAATTGGCAGTATATAAACCTTGATAAGTTAGAGCTGCCAGCATGATAGCACAATGATTAGGAAAGAGTTGAGCTTGCCCACAACAAGAGCCTGAGGTGAACTTACCTTCAAGAAAATGATTTCATTAATCCTCTCAATGCTACACATATTTGGGAAATTTGAGTGAACCATACCCAATAAGGGCAGGTTAAATTTACTTAAATTACAAAAAGAATATCATTATTCAAACAATTGCAAAGTCTTTGACCTTTACCACTGTTTCTGGGAAACATCAGTATTCCTTGTGATAGAGATGTATATTCCTTAACACAAAAGAGGAGCCAAGCTTTGCCACGAGTCTGAACAGTCACAATGGATGTGAGCATTAGAAGACTTTTGATGGTCACTGTAGTTTAGAAGGAAGCCAGGTCTAATTAACCACATTTCCCAAATACAGTCAACATGCAGCCATTTTTAAATGGGGTGGGGATGGATATGGAAGGAGTTAAGGGAAGTGAATATTATCAAAATACACATATGCATGAATTAAATTCTTAAATAGTATGAAAGCTATATTTTTAAAGAAATAGAGTGTTTCACATCAATAGTTCTGAAAAACTGCACAAAAGCATAAAAAAAACTGGCAGGATTGACACTTTTGCAGGCCTTTGTTCAAGGCACAGTGAAGACCTAGTATTTCTGTATCATTCCTTGCACACGAGCATCTGAGAAATGAAGTTTGAGTAGCCTTCAGCAGGACTTTGCTGAATGACCCTGAAGTTTGCTGAAATGGCTCACTCCTGCCCCCAAGTCTGCCTGCACTCTGTTCTATTCTCTAGACTGATCTATTCTGAAATACTCTTTCATTGGGCAGAGTCCCTTGCTCTGGTGCCCTAGTTCAACTCAACAAGAAGGAAAAATGTGCAACTCCAACAGTGAACTCCCAGCTCTGCAGTGAGGGAACCCAGAAGATGCACATAAACTCTGGTGTACATCCTCAACCGTGTCACAACTTAGCAGACAAACACAACTGCCATAGCTAAGCCAACCAAGCAGTGTGTGGATTATTGGGTCATATTTTAACACCTTGAAGTTGGAATGTGTCTTACACAGAGGTATCCTATCCCTCTAAGTATAGAAGGCAACTTTCAGCCATCCCAGTGTCCCCAATAGTCTATAGCTAGAGAAAAACTGTCTTGGTTCATGGGGACCATTAATTTTTTTTCTGTTTTTTTTATTTAATTTTACAAAATTATAATTTCACATGTCAATCCCTTTTCCCTCTCCCCTCTTCCCCCCAACCCACAACCAGCCCTCTCCTCCCTCCCCCTCTGCTCCCCATGGAGGGTAGGACCCTCCTGGGGGGGCTCCCCAAATTCCACAACATCATCCTGGGCTGGGCCTAGGCCCTCCCCCTTGTGTCCAGGCTGAGAGAGCATCCCTTCACATGGGATGGGCTCTCAAAGTCCCTTCTTATACCAGGGAAAATACCGATCCACTACCAGAGACCCCATAGGGTGCCAAGGCCTCCTCATTGACATCCACTTTCAGGGGTCTGGGTCAGTCCCGTGATGGCCTCCCAGACAGCAGCCTGGGATCCATGTGCTCCCCCTTGTTCAGGTCAGTTGTTTCTGTTGGATTCACCAGCCTGGTCCTGGCCCCTTTGATCTTCATTCCTCCCTCTCTGCAACTGGGTTCCAGAGTTCAGTTCAGTGTTTAGCTGTAGGTGTCTGCCTCTGCTTCCATTAGCCACTGGATGAGGGCTCTAGGATGGTATATGAAGTAGTCATCAGTCTCATTATAGGGGAAGGGCATTTAGGGTAGCCTCTCCACCATTGCCTAGATTGTCAGTTGGTGTCATCCTTGTAGATCTCTGGAAATCTCCCTAGTGTCAGATCTCTCCTCTAACCTAAAATGGCTCCCTCTAATATGGTATCTCTCATACTGCTCTCCTCTATTCTTCCCCCAACTCAACCTTTCTGCTCCTCCATTTCCTCCTCTCCCCTCCTCTTCTCCTCCTATCATTCTGGCAGCTCCCTCTCACCTACCCTCATGCTCCCAATTAGCTAAGGAGATCCTTTCCCTTCCCATTCTCCGGGATCCATGCATTTTTCCCTTAGAGTCCTTCTTGTTTCCTAGTTCCTTTGGTGAAGAGGATTGTAGGCTGATAATCATTTGTTCTATGTCTAAAATTCATATATGAGTGAGTACATAACATGTTTGTCTTTTTGTGATTGGGTTACTCACTCAGGATGGTTTCTTCTAGTTCCATCTATTTACCTGCGAATGTCAAGATTCCGTTGCTTTTTTCTGCTGAGTAGTACTCCATTGTGTAAATGTGCCACATTTTCTCTATCCATTCTTTAATTGAGGGGCATCTAGGTTGCTTCCAGGTTCTGGCTATTACAAACAACACTGCTATGAACATGGTTGAACATATGTCCTTATGTATGAAAGTGCATTATTTGGGTATATGCACAAGAGAGGAATTGCTGGATCTTGAGGTAGACTGATTCCCATTTTCCTGAGGAATATTCATACTGATTTCCAAAGAGGCTGTACATGTTGGCACTCCCACCAGCAATGGAGGGGTGTTCCTTTTTCTCCACATCCTCTCCAGCATAGATTGTCATTGGCGTTTTGATTTTAGCCATTCTGGCTGGTGTAAGATGGTATCTCAGAGTTGTTTTGAGTTGCATTTCTCTGATGGCTAAGGATTTTGAGCACTTTCTTAAATGTCTTTCAGCCATTTTAGATTCCTCTGTTGAGAATTCTCTATTTAGTTCTGCACCCACTTTTTAATTTCATTGTTCGGTGTTTTAGTGGCTAGCTTCTTGAGTTCATTGTATATTTTGGAAATCAGCCCTCTGTCAGATGTGGGGTTGGTGAAGATCTTTTCCTATTCCGTGGGCTGTCGTTTTCTCTTGTTGACTGTGTCCTTTGCCTTACAGAAGCTTCTCAGTTTCAGGAGGTCCCATTTATCAATTGTGGATCTCAGTGTCTGTGCTACTGGTGTTATGTTCAGGAAGCAGTCTCCTATACCAATACGTTCAAGGGTATCTCCCACTTTTTCTTCTAGAAGATTCAGTGTGGCTGGATTTATGTTGAGATCTTTGATCCATTTGGACTTAAGTTTTGTGTATGGTGACAGATATGGATCTATCTGCAGGGGAATCATTAATTTTATGCCACTGTTTTCTGCAATGTTTTCCCATCATGAGGGTTGAAATCTGTATCTAAATGTATCACCTTCCTAACATTTAACAAAAAGAGCTAATTAAATTGCCTTGTAGGACCCAGTTTCTAAGCAACATTTTACTATCACATCTAACATTTGAGAAAAAAAAGCAAGAAACATGTCCCAAATAAGTGAGAAGCATTCTGCAAATCCAAACATTATTTTTAGAAAAGTACTATTATTAATTTTGAGGTATGTTTGGTAACATTGATTTGCCTGCAAACTTGGTGAGAAGGTAAATTTCTCTATTTACACTTTAACACATAAAATTAGGACATTATGATCCAAGCCAATTTAATGCCCACATTCCATTTCAAATAAAATAAGAAATAGATGCTAGCAAGTCCCCACTCCAGGAAGTGTGATGCACTAATGAGCCTAGGAGCTTGCCTTGAGTATGTTGTGCCGCACAGGTAGCCAGCTCAGCTCTTTAGCCTCAGGCATGCTGCCAACATTTTTATTTGGCATGACTTCAAGGAGCTCATGTGCCCAACCCAAGGCAACCCCCTTCAGGATACATGAGCCAAGCTAACTTCATGCAAAGCAGGCCAGGTCTTGGAATGGGTTTTCACCAGTGTGTTGTCGGAGAAAGATGTTTATGTGTGTGAGAGCCTAGGACTGTATAGAAAGATCAGAAGCAAGGTTAAGCAGAGTGGGGCTGGGAAGAATTCCACATGTCCTCGGAGGACAGGCAGGGGATAAAAGAAGGTGCAGCAGGGAGGCAGAAACAGAGGGGCATTCTTCACAGACTGGCTGGCAAGCCCCAAAGCGGTGCCATTCTTCAAACAAAAGCTCCCTCAGCCTCAGATCCTCCACGGGTCATGCCAGTCTATTGATTTACACAAAACCTTCAAGACTTTGATCAGCTCCCAAAATGCTAACATTTTAAGCGATGGCTCAAAGACGCTTGTTTAAAAAACAGTTGATGTAAGTGTTTAAAACAGTCCATTAGCAATCTCATGTAGAAATGTGTGTGTATATATATATATGCCCGCCTGTACACACTTCTATGCACAAGAACATTTTATATAGTCTATTAACCATACCATGTACTTATGACACACAATCACTTCAAGCCCAAAGAAACATTCTTTACTTGCAAACATGAAGTCAAAAAAAAATTAAATTAAACTCTTTTTCTCACTGGTCCTCACACCCCTAGTGAAAGAAGGAGAAGAACTCATTCTATGTTTGTCCATCAGACACAGAAAGTGACTCATAATTGGGTCTGTTTAGAACATAAGTTCTTACATAGGATAAAAATTGAGGATGCAGAGCCTGCAATGGTGGCGCACGCCTTTAATCCCAGCACTCAGAAGGCAGAGGCAGGTGGATCTCTGAGAGTTCAAGGTCAGCCTGGTCTACAAGAGCTAGTTCCAGGACAGGCTCCAAAGCTACACAGAGAAACCCTGACTTGAAAAACCAAAAATGAAAAAAAAATTTAGGATGTAAACTAACCACATAATTTTAGAGGCTTCAAATGTAAAGAAGGGTCATTTCTAACTTTTCATTTCTTGTGTTATATCCCCAATACTTGTCACCCTGACAAATGTTCTGCTAAGAAATCATAATGCTCTATTGCACATATTAAGGCCAGCATCTGTGACCCCTAGAGCTTACTCTGCCTCCAGCTTTGACTCAGTGCACTAGCTTCAGAAACATTGCCAAGAGTTACAGCTGTGAAATAGGCAGCCAGGTTTAATGGTGTGCCCCGAACTTTTAAAAATTATGAAATAATATTTGCCTGCCTTGAGTCATTTAGACTGTCTCTGGGCTCAATGAGTGTGGCGAGCACCATCCTGTTTAAATATGCACTTCATCCATCGTAAAGGCAATATCACCCTGGTTCCAAATGATTCCTGTAAAGAAAACATTGACTCATGAGGCAAAGGATGGGGCTCCCCCAGTCAAGCCGTTATGAATACGGGATGCAGTAGTGACCAAAGCTGTCCACCTGTCTTTCCACTCAGGCTCCTTCCAGCTGGAAAGCTAGTCAGGAAGTAAGCAGCTTTCTAGTTTGAAGTGATGAGCTAGCCCTCTAGGGGCACAGTCACAGGCAGCAGAAACTCAGTTTCTTAAGTTCTCAAGAGAACTCTCAAACACAGTTCTACCTCAGTAACTGCCAGCCCTTCAGCGCCAAATGATTTGAGCCCAGCATTAAAGTTCAAAGATTAAGAGGCACCGGGAGATTTTAACAGACACCATCGCTGAACTAAAAGCAAGGCAGCTCTTCCCAATTCTCTGTTGGGGAAAATGCTCCTAGAATTAGCCGAACCCTCCCAGTCAATACAATAGATGTTCAGCCATGAGCTCTCCTTCGCTGGTTCAAGTTCTCCTAACATGACTGGTCAATATGAATCTTCATCCACTCCCTCCCAGCTGAGCAAATGTTCTCAAAGCCTCCTCCCTTCCTTTTACTGTTCCTGCGGTTACCAACACATAAATCATTGATGTAAGGCAGAGGGGATGGATGGCTCAGCAGGCAACCAAAAACCTTGCCACGAAAGCCTGATGACCTGAGCTCAGACCTCCAGAAGAGCCAGGCATGGTGGTGCATGTCTGTAAACTCTGCATGCTGGTGGCAAGGTGGGGGGCAGAGACAGGAGAAGGCCCACTGCTGCTGTCTTCCTACCCTACCCCAGACATCCATGGCTCAGGACATTCCTCTGGAAGTTTACCAGCCAGCTAGAGTGGATTATACAGAGCAGCAACAAACAAGAGAGACCCTGCCTCAAACAAGGAGGCAAGTAAAGAACAGACTGATGTTTGACCTTAACACTGTTTAACCTTAACAGTGTTCGACCTTAGCACTGGACATACCCACCCTCACACACCAACATACACACATAAATATGTAAATATTTAAGAATAAGTTGGTAAATAAATAAAATTTATAAGCACCTGTGTACAATGCTCACACACACACACACACACACACACACACACACACCACAAACTTCAGCATTTACAATGCTGTGAGCTACGAAATTTAAATATTGTGTTTTCATTGAACCAGTAATTTATGCAAATATGCTTAAAGCCATGTGGATGGGGAGGGCCAATAAAAGGACAATGCTATATGACATATCAGTTCATATATTTGAAACCTCAATGCCCACCTCCAGGGACACACTTCCTTCGGTAAGGCCACATTTCCTAATCCTTCTCAAACAGTTTCACTAATCCAGTGTTGGAATGTATGAGCCTATGGGGCCATTCTGACTCAAACGATCACACACATGGTGGGTTAAGAAAGACACTGGCATGACGTCCTTCTCTTCATATGAAACCAAGTTGGTGAACAGTAGAGTAGGAGAGAGTTACACACAGGTTTGTTCAGTTGGATTGGCTGGGTTGAAACTCCTGCTTTCTCATAATCTGTAGGACCTCCATGTGCCTTGGCTTCTTGAGTTTCTCATTAATCAAACTGAGTCCATCATCTCCTATCAGCTTCAGGAAATTACTTGAGAGATTGAAAAGGAGAGGGCTGAGAAGGTGCCTTCCACAGTAATGTTAGTGAAACTGGGGCTAGGAGGACAGCCCAGTCAGTAAAGTACTTACCTTACAAGCAAGAGCAACCCACATTTTTTAAAAGTTAACATGAAGGCATGAAGGAAGATCCTTGGGACCATCTGGTCAGTTAGCCTAGCCTAGCCTACCTTGATAAGTTCCAGACCAATGAGAAACGCCGTCTCAAAACAAAACAAACAATGTAAATAGCACCTGAGAAATGGCGTACAAAAATTGTTCTCCCCCCCCCTCTCTCTCTCTCTCTCTCTCTCACACACACACACACACACACACACACACACACACACACACACAACACAGAACAAAACAGGTCACTAAGATACACACAATCTAATAAAAGAGTTGTAAAATGGGATGCAGTGAAAGGAGGTCCCACTGTCAGCCTCGTGTGCTGGTAGTTACACATTCTCATTAGAGCATGTCCTCTTAGATGGGTACATCATATAGCTGAGTTTTTGTTGCTATTTTGTCCAATGGATATCTATTCCTGTCACTAGATTTTCATGCCAGGTTTTTAAGAAAATCTCAAACCAGGGTGGACTTAATCCTCATATTAAAAAAAAAAAAAAGTCTACCTGAGTCCTATCCTTACTGAAGCTTGAGGCAGTCAAGTTCTGGACATCATTGGAGTTATGTATCTGAACCCTATCCTGCTAGCTCACCTAGTCCTCTGTGTCACCCGTGTCACTCAGTAACCTCGGCAACTACAGCCCTGAGCATGAATGACTCCTAGGTCCACATTCTTGCTATTTTATATAAATTTGTTCTAGTTACTTTCTATTGATGTGGTAAAACACCAAGACGAAGGCAACTTCTAGAAGAAAAGGTTTGTTTGGCTCAAGGTTCCCAGGGATGAGTCCATGGTGGTGGGGAAGAAATAACAGGTGGCAACCAAGAACTCACATCTCCAACCAAAACCAGGAAATAGACAGAGTGCACTGGAAATGGCACAGGATTTTTGAACCCCCAAAGCCTGTCCCCAGTAACATACTTTCTCCAGTAAGACCACACCTTCTAAACCTACCCAAACAGTGTCACCAACGTGGGACCAAACATTCAGATGCCAGAGAATATGGGGAACACCTTATTCAACCCACCACAAAGCTTAGTGGCTGGTTTTCTTACAATGTTACCTAAATAATGTAACAACAACAACAACAACACACACACACACACACACACACACACACACACACATTTTTTTGGCATTTTAGAGGTTCTCTCCAAATATGTAGAACCAGTTTATCTATAATTACATTTTCTTAGCTGGAAATCTTTTCAGTAGTAGAGAATTGATTTTAACTTAAAAATTTCCCTCTAGTGGAAGCTACTCACCATCCTGTTTCCTGCACCACAGACTCAGAAGGCTCCAGCCAGCAGAAAGTCTGGGTAACAGGGTGAGGATGAGAAAGGGCATGCAGAGGCTGAAGAAGAGAACATCTATAGCTGTGCCACATCCCTCACGGACTGTGCCCCATACCTCATGGGCTGTGCTCCATCCCTCATGGGCTGTGCCCCATCCCTCACAGGCTGGCATGAAAGCACTGAACTAGCACAGAGTGAGGCCGAGTCATGAATGCTTAGCGTAGAGTGAGAACTCCTTGGTTTTAGCTGTTATTGTTGGGATGCACTGGAGGTACTCGGTGCCGACTGTGCTAATTAAATGGACATCAGCTATGAGCCAAGGAATCGACTTATGTTATCTGTTTAATTTGTGCCCCAAGCAGGAGAATGAGAAATTTCCTCCTCCATTTTAGACAATAAATGAGAAAATAAGTTCAGGGAATGTGATGATAGGGGCAGAAAACTGACATTCATGACAAAATCCATTTTAAGATGTAGTTATCCAACAATGGCAATGCATATTCAATATTATTTTATTTATAATAAAGAAGCGATCAATTTATTTTACTCTGCCACTGAACATTGGTTCAGGGATTCTGAGGAGAATGTGTTTGCCTCTTTTTCTGCTAACTTGAAATACTACAAACATATCATCATGAATCTACAAGGTATCTGAATCTAAGCTCCTCTGGGTTCATTAAGGAAATCTCACACCACTGTAGAGGCCAATCAATACTCTCTTACAATAAAACTTCCTCCGGTTAAAGTGATGGAGATATCAAACCTGCTCAAACGTAAAACAGGAATTTGCAACTAGAAAACAGAACCAGAGGCATCAGGAAAAGGGACACAGCCAGGTCCAGGAGGACTAGAATGTTCCAGCTGCGTAGGACCACAGGCAGGAAGGCAGAAGTTGTCCTCTGGGTTCTTTAGCTCCCTGCTTCTCTACCTTTTATCCCTCATTGTGTATCTTTCTCTTCTCCAGGCCCGAGCCCACCCACAGTTCCTGACTCAGAACATTCAAGGAACTGAGACACACATCCCTGAGCTCCAATTCAAAATTACCAAAAGTGACTAAATAGAATAAGAATCCCAGGACTCTAGGCATCCACAGACTCACACACATGTATGGCTATAAGCACACATCTGCACATTCATGTCCCCACTCCACACACAGAGAATACCCTATACATTTATTGCCCAAATGAACTGCTACTATTTGGACACATTTTCTCCCATTCTCCCATCAAAATTCTCAGGAGATCCTAGGTGTTCTCAAGCATGAATGGCCAAAGAAAAAAATGGGGAAATTTTGAAGTTAGACACATTAGAGCTACAAGAAATTGCCTAGAAGCAGCTGCTCAGCAAGGATCGGAGAGTGGACCTTTATGTGATGCTTAATCAGATGGTGAGAAGGAGGGGCCCTGCCAGCCAGCATAGCAGCCAGACCCTCCAGGAGCTCCGGGAATAGAGGGCAGTCTGCTAGAGAATTCGCTCAACAATGGCCTGGCAGAAATGGATGATCCACACAGGGAAGGATCAATTGTAAAAAGTGGAATTAGTCATTCTAAATCATGCAGCTGTGGTCGAAGGGGGCTCTTCTAAAAATCATTAAACAATCATGTATTCCTATTGATTTATTCAAAATACCTTGAGGGGAAGCAGATTAAACACAAGGTAAAAGGAAGCTAATGCAGATTAAATGGATGAAGGATGGGCAGAGAGTTCCCTGGGTAGTTTTTGTACTAATGAGAGGAAAATTATATGTACACTATTACCAGGATAAAGGGGTCTATTAGAGGTCTTTGGCTTGACATATTTATGTATTTCAAATACTAAGTAGCATAGTGAATTAGGTTTACTCTGGGCATTTGTTATTTTTATTGCATCTGCAAAGTGATAAACACAGTTCTCTGTTGAGGGCAGAGTGCAGCTCCAAGAAATCCCAGCAGAATCAAGTCCAGTGATTTGTCTGCAAGGACTGAACCTTGAAAATCCAAGAACAGCATGACTGTCCCAAAGGTGGGAGTGAGTAGGGTGTGGTGATTACATATGGGTCCTGTTCCCTGGGTCACATTCAGAAGTGTCCTTGAATCTATCCAAACATGTCATCACACCAGGAAAACTTGTTGCATGTTTTCCTGCTCATTTGTGTGGTAGATACAGCAGGTGTTATTCTCAATGGGAGAGATTATCTCAATGGGAAAGTCATATGTGAACAACTCAAGCTCATGGAACTAGAGAAGATGAGAATCAAGACCCCAGGCCGTTCTTTCCACTGTTTCAGCCTTTCTCTTACACTGTGTACAGGATAAATCCACACTCCTGGGCCATTATTTTTAATAAATCAATTTAATTTATTGTTATCACTGGATTCATTGGATGACTGACGCCAAACTCTCTGTCCCCCCACCAAACCAGTATATCCCCACAATCTTCATTCCCGTCACCATCTATTTCAAACCACAGGGGAAATTACATCATTCTTCTATCACCCTTCTTAACCAAAGTCATAAAATTCCAGCTATGAGCATTGGTTCCATTTTTCTCTCTCAAAACCCCCACTACCAGCTCAATCTTCCTAAAATATTGTTTTCATACAACATCCATCCATAAATGCAGAGTTAATTGGCAGGCAGGCGCCTGTATTTCTTTTCTCCTCTGTCTACAAAGGTATCGTGGAAGATGCATAAGAGGACACCGTTAGCTGACAGAGCTGTTGCAGCCTCACATTTGAGTAGTCTGCTCAAAGGTGACATCAAGAGCCTCGTATGATTGAAGTGGAAGCTGAGGGAGAAAAGACGATTGATAAGTCAGCACCCACAGCTGAAGAGAACATGACAGAGTGAACTCAGGTTAACAAAGGCTCGTGCAGTGGTAACAACATTAACAAAATGCAAGCAGAACCAATAAAACCACTCAACTCACTACACTCGGCAGTGATGACCTCAACCTACACCTCTAAAGATGGGCCTTGACTTTCCAGATGCACTAGCTTTGTCATTTCTGGGTAAAGTGGACACAGTTGGAGTTAGATATAAATCTTAATGAGGGTGAATATTGGTAAATACCCATCTAAGCTTCATTAAAACTGAGAAACTCCAATGGCCTGTAGCCCTCAACATAACCTTTTTATAAGGAATTAGAGTTCATTTTAAGGAGGGCGGGGCGGGATGGGGGAGCACACTTGCACTGAGAACTGATTGAGTCGCTACTCCACTCACTTCCAGCTTTGTTCCCTGCCTTTCTCAGAAGCCCACGCATGCACACACAGCAGGCACAATTCCATTAGCTGTCTAAAACCGTCTTGGAGAAAACCAAACAGTAGAGCAAAGGCCTAAGGAAAGTATGTTTATTAAAGCTGCTTAAATAACACAGAACTCCCAGAAAGAGCAAGAGCACTGTCCACAGGCACACCATGAGTATCGGGAAATGCAGGTCACAGCGTGTCAATCAACCATCTCCAACAGGGTCCTCTGCCCTGTGTCACCAGCTGGCACTCCAAGCGGCATCCTGCTCAGAAGTTATGACATACTCTATTCAATTTCAATATGCTTTCACTCCAAATGTTCGATTTTAGGAGAGGCGCTGAGGGAGAGCTTCCCCACCCAGATGACAATGGGGAGTGGATCACTATGGCTGTGTCGGTCCAGGACAGGAAAGTCTGTCTGCTTACCAAAAATGAGTTCCATTCACAACTGTGCTTCTTCAGAGTCTGGCTGTTCACATTTTCTTGGATGCTGTTAGAGTTATAAAATAAACACTTCCAAGATTGTTTTCTTAAAACTCAGTCCAACATTAAAAATCAAATGAAAAGAACTTCTCTGAGTCTTCTGTTCAATCTGGGTGCATTTAACCAGGAGTGCACCTTTCCTTAGTCTCTTTGAACTTCATCAGACTGATCTCTGTTTTTCCAAGTCTCTGCACTGCCTCTCTCCACTAGAGACTTCTGTTTGATGACTGGCTTCATCCTAAACTCTGGGACAACATTTGGATGTCAGTTATTTATTTAAGATCTGAATTCAGGCAGATGCCAAGACAGGTGCTTAGGAATGTGAGAACTCAATGAGGAGTTGTAGAGCTTAAGCCCAGACTGACGTTCAGGCGGATGGTCCAGTCAGCAGTTTCCAAGCAGACTGGGGTAGTATGTATTATTCTATTTTACAGTCTGGACACCTGAGGTGGGGAAGAGTCCTGTCACTTATTAATGGATGCATAGTGATTAAGTTTGGATCTAATCACCTCCTTGCCAATGGTGTACTGTTTCTGCTACATGCAGAACAGTGGTACCATCCACCTCAGATGCACACAATGCCAGGTTCATTACAAAATGATCAACAGCACGGATCCTAATCTAATTATATAGGCCTGAGTTGGAACCCCATTTCTTCCATTTATTATATATGAGAATGAGAAAATTTCTCTACAGAAAGAAAAAAAGGAGCCATCGGGGGGGGGGGGGGGGAAAGGTACTTTCTGCCAAGTCTGACCAGAGTTCAATCTCTGGATCCCACCTCTGACCTAAACATACACTCACTCGCATGCGCACACACACATACACACACACACACACACACACACACACACACACACACACACACACACCATAAATAAATGTAAAAACAAGAAAAATGAGGAGCAGCCATCTCATAGAGGTAGCACAAGAACTGAGTAGGACACTACCTGCCAAGTGTTTATCAGAGTGTAGCACCAGGTAAATATTGTAAAATAGCATCTTTTACTGAAAATCTACAATTAGTGTGTGCACAGAGTCTCTTTGTAGTGACTTTTATAAGCTTCTGATAATTCCAAGGTAAGGGAAATAAAAGAGGGGAGGAATTTTTTCATGTAGGAGTTAACATGCACTCCCAATAGACAGACCCAGCTTAAGTTCTGATGAGGAATATAAGGCTTTATTCCATTTAAGTCATGTGAACATGTGTGGACCTAGCATAAAATTAATGTCATTTATTTGCAGTGTCCTCCATGGTCTATGCCTTCTAAAGTCCTGCCAGGGATTTCCCAATGAGTCCAAGGAGTACTTTGGTAGTATCTCTTAGAGATCACACGCTGTAGTACATAAGATTCAAGTCTCTCTAAAACTTGAATTTCCCCCTGTGGTTGAACTCTTTGTGGTTGAACTCCTTGAGAACCATGGAGATCTACAACTGACAGAGTTCTGGGATGATGTCTTCATCATTTGATTTCTGTTTTCAAGTCCCCTAACCTCAGGCCCTTGAACGGAAAGAAAATGGTCTAGTAAACTGCTCTATCCCAGAACCTACAGACTTCTTCCAAATTGTTAAGCCATACAGACTGGGCCCAGATCCAAGAGACCATCTTGAGATCAAGTGATGCAAGCAACAATAAAAGAATAAGAAATTTCAAAATCCACCCAAAGAAATTGAAGAGGCACATCCAGTTCAGTTGGTCACTTCTATAAAAAGCTAACATGAGCCATCATGTGACACCATACCAAGACAGTTGCCCCTTCCTGAGTGCAAAGTGGCTTGACCCAACTCAAGCACTATAAAGTCCATGAACACACAGCTGGTCCAGGTAAACCAGCACCCAGGCTTCCTGTTGTGTTACTTATTCCTTCCTCTTACTCTTCTCACTGACATCACAGCTCATTGTAACTTTTCAAAGAGGCAGAGGGAGAAAGGTCTGAATGTTTACTAACTTCTACAATTGGAAGGAAGTATGACTGCATCTCATCACCACATTACCCTGTGACATACTGCACTTGAGAGATGAAGAAGCAGTGTCAAGGGGACACAGAAGAAGACAGTGTGTGCAGAGGCCACAAGCAAAGATCCAACTCATAAATGAAGGTTAGGTTAGTTTCTTGGATGTATTTGCTTATGGCACATCCACTATGGCCTGGAGCAGCAGCACTTGATGCTGAAAGGGGAAAGCAGGGAGAATGGCATGCCTTCCCCATCCTCCACAGCTAGCTCTGCCACTCTGCAATGGAAGGAGATGAGTTGGCAAGAGAGAAAGGAAAACATGACTGAAACACGACATGATAGAGAGGGCTGGACATGATGGATGTCAACAATGCTACGCGCCTAACTTAAGGGGTAGAACCCACAGGTCCAATTTTAATTGAGGATTCACCAATAAAACAGGAAGAAATCTGTGTCCAAATTCAAGTTCCTTCTGCATGAATTTGGACAAGTTACTTCATCTCACTACGTCTCGATCTCTTCATAGGTCAATGGTATTAAATGGCCCCTATCACGTATGCCTAGATGAGTTCGTACGTGTAATTTAAAACGATACTTGAAATGTAGAAAATAGCAGTAAAAATTATTAGGGAGAAAAGCACAACTTAACCATCTTTTCCTCTATCAATAAAATCACACATAAGAAGTGGTATGATATGTATGTGTATATGTTCACTCACTAATGCATTAATACTTTAAAGTTAATATGTGCCAGCTAGGTGCTGAGGAAGTAACAGGCCCAGTTCCTCCCTTCTTACAGCTCAGAATCTACAACAGTTTTTATTCTGTCTAAAGTGAAAAACAAAATTGACTACCTCTGTTGTATGTGTCTAGTATCACTCCAAATTGTCTTCAATTTTATGACTTCTACAGTTGGTGGCACTAATTGCTTACATGGCACCTGACAGATCTCTGACTACTTCTAAATGATGAGTGTGTGAAAGAAAGCTCAGCAGGGTGCAAGCTGTGTGCAATTACTTCTTAGTTAATCCCATTAGAGACAGTGGCTCGTTTGGGAGGGAGCACCTAACACAAGGAAGGCAGGCGGTTCGCATGGTTGCTGTGTTGCCTGCTGCCCAGCAAGCCTCAGCTCTTTATTTTCAGGGAAGTGTCATTGAAGAGTCATCTCTGTGTCACCTAACACATGCTTAGTGATGATTTTATCTGTGCTTGGTGACGACCATACTAAATGATTGCTCCCTCTGTGTAGATAAAACTGACAGGGCTGTCACTGCTTCCGTGATAGATCCAACACCCAGCATCTTTTCCAGAATATGTCTTAGTCTATGGTACAGAAATATAGACAGCTCGAGAGTGGACTCAGCCAGCAGTACACAAGGAGATCACTAAACATGCTTAGATTTATGAAACACATATGAAACACAGGAGGGCTTATTTAAAGTTTCTCTGTCCTCCAATCCATATTCCCAGACCTTGATGTCTGCTTTCCATATTGAAACAGCCTGGTCAGTTATGAAATGCTGACTCTTAAAGAGTGCTTTCGGAAGGAGGGTGTAGCTTTTCTCGGTCCCTCTGCCCCTTCCTGACAGCCTCGGTATATTACAGCAGTGGCATCTAGAGAAATATTGCTACTACCTTAATGGGTAAGAGTGGATCAACGGGGCAGAATTTCTGGCCAGGAGAGATAAGGAATCTCTGAACATTAAGGGAGTTATTTGGGTAAATTGATCCTTAAAGAATTCAATGAATGATAAGTAGATATGCCCAGAGGTACTGCTAATAATAGCAAAGGACCTTCTGGGAAAATGGTTGAAGTAGATGTTGCTTTTATCCTGTATACCCCACTATTCAGATTAGTCAGAATTGGAAAATATCCCTTAAAGTCAAGTTCATTACCCTTCTATCTGAAGATAAGGACAATGCTCGGTCTCTAACACAAGTTACGATGTGTCCTTCTGGACTCTGGGACACATCCATTCTTTCTTTCTTTTCTTTTCTTTCTTTCTTTTTTTTTTCTAAGCTTTCGACTCATCATTTTGTCCTCACTTGGAGTGAAAAAACAAAAAAAAGAAAAGACAAGTCACCCTCACAGATTAGATAGAGCAAAGTGAGCAAGATCTTAGCTAAACTGTAAAAGGCCAGGGTCTCCATAAATGATGAAACTGGTGCTAAAAGGGGAAGAGACAAGGGAGTTGTCTGAAGCCGGTGCCACGGTGAATGGGAATGGTCGGTCAACCAGTCAGCAAGGAACAGTGGAAAGGTCAGCCTCCTTTTAGCCATCACCATGTCTGTCACGGGATAAAGTGGGCATTAAAATCCTGAAGCCTTGCTTCTTCCCAAAGTTTAGCAAGAACAGAAAAATGGCACCACATCAACACCCTTAGTGACATTCAGAAATGGTCTGAACATCTGGGGTAACTATGAGGTCACCCCTGGAGCACTGCAGTCAACCTGACCATGCTCTCCACCTCACCCTACCCCCAGTCCTTCCCGCTCACTCCATGCATATCCACGGCAGGCGCAGCTGCCTGATAAATCAGACAGAATTCTTCAAAGGGCCCCGGGAGGCTGATAATCACAATAAATATCCCGAGTTTGTCCTCACACAGACCTTTGTTCAGAAGGCTTTCTAGCTCGCCAGTTGAGTTGTTATGACTGCTCTGTGCCTCTCGCGCAGGAGATTGATGAAGCCTGGTGGCTTCCCCGAGGTCGCCCAGCGGGACGGGTCCCTACCAGAAGGTTCCATACTGCCCAGAGAACCGACGACGTTGCAAAACAGAGCTCTGCATCGCCAATAAAAATATGTCAGTGGATTTTACAAAGGAGTTTTTAATAAAAGAGCAAACTCCAAGTCTGTCTCAGGCTCTTTAGTGAGCCGGGCTCTTTATTATGGGCTCCACCAACTCCCAACGCAGCAGCCAGATGTGGAGTTAAATTGGTAATATTTTGGTAAAATAGATAATCACAAGTAGAGTTCACATTTTAAAGCCACCAAATTTTTAAAAACAAAACCATTTGTTGTGGAGGTCAGAGGACAGCTTGTAAAATTCGGTTTTCTCCTTCCACCATATGGAGTTTTAGGGTTCGAACTCAAGCCATAAGAGTTGACACCAGACACCATTAGCTGCCAAGCTGAGTCTCCAGCCCCATAAATTCTTTCCTGGGCCATCGGCTGTTAATATGTATCTTCTAGCATGGTGGTTCTCAACCTCCAGCAAGTTCACCTAGCAGGAGATTGACAGAAACTGTGTCTGTCACAGCTGGATGATGGATGAAGGGATGTCACAGAAGCCATATTGAGGCAGGGACTGCTGCTAACATTCTAGTGTACCAGACAGTGCCCACAACAGAGAATTGTCTGCTCCATTTTGGCAGCCATGCCAAGAGTCATAAAGCAAGAGCTTGGGAACAGAAGTGGCAACTGGGACGGGTAAGGGGCTTGTTTGAAAATCATTTCTTCAATGTTTGGATCTCAAGGTTTCTTCCCCAAATCTGGTACCAGGTAGCTTCTACACTCCTGGCCCTACCACCTTTGCAGTTGATGTCTGTTGCACCCGTTTGTATTTCTAAAGTATAAACAGGCATCTGGGGGAGATTTGCTTTGGAAAATAATGAAAAAGAGATGATGGTTGCATTGCTTTTGCATCTTAACAGTTTTTACTCCAAAATATATGGCTGAAACACTTCTATACTTGTGTGAAACCCTTCTATACGTGTGTCATTTTGGCTCACTCTGTAACTACCATATAATATTCCATTGTGTACATGAATTTTGATAGGCAAGCAGATTGCCCACAGGTATCTGAAATCATGAATGGAACTCCTGCAAATGTCATGTATAAAACTCAGAGAATATGTGTGTTTTTCATATGTACACATAAACACAAAATATATAGTGCATAATATGTAACAGAAAGGGATTACAAGTATCCAGTTATCAATAGCTATAAGTTCCATGCTGTGGTATTATTAATAATTTTATTCTTTGGCATTTTTAATTGTTTCTGCAATGTCTATGCATCTTTTATGATAAGAAAAATGTTTTCTCTAATCCTGGGAGATTGGCATTATAAATAATGAATTTCTTTATGTGGCAGATAGCAGGAAAACCAACATACAATACTATTGTGAATTACCCCCAACTAAGCTGACTTGCCCCAACCAACAGGCTGTTCATCAGTTTGTTTTCCTTACCTAAAAGCTAAGAGCACAGTGCAGCAGCCATGCCCAGCTGAAGACCATGGAGGCTTGAGAGCACCCTAAACATTTCCTGGCCACGAAGCACCAAGACTCTACACCAGGATTTCTTCTGTTCTCTCCTTTGGAAAAGGATGGTCTTTCATCTGAGACATGCTCTTGAAAGAATGTTGAAGGCTAAAAGCTATAATTTAACTGAAAAGAGTAGGGACATGTAAAAAGGTGAACAGACTTTCCTGTGCAGTTTGTGAAGTCAGAGGAAGGTGAAAGACTACAAACTTAAGACCCCACAAATAACTGTTCAGGAATCACAAAAAGCCAAAGATCAGCCCCTATTTCTGAGGTCATCTTATAACATCTTAGTAATCCATGCATACTATGACATGCCCCAACTGGTTTTGAAACAAATCAGAACTCTACATATAGCTAAGGTAATGTCCACCCCACATTGCAATGTGAGGTAGAGGAGTCAGTCCTCATCCAAAAGGCAACAATTGACCATAAGAGAGGAAAAACCCACAGCACAAACTGTGGTGGGCTGGAGAGATGGCTCAGGGGTTGAGAGCACTGTACTTCCAGAGGTCTTGAGATCAATTCCCAGCAACCACATGGTGGCTCGCAACCATCTATAATGAAATCTGGTGCCCTCTTCTGGCAAACAGGCATACATGCAGGCAGAACACTGTATACATAATAAATAAATATTTTTAAAAAAATGTGAACCGGGAGAGACAAAACCAAAAATGGTCCTCTCTACTCACTCCCATCAAAAGAAACACAATTTCTTAGTTTGTCTGAAAAAAAAAATACCGTGTGCTCCCAGCTTACTATCTTTTTTCCTCTCATTGTCCCTCCTCATTTTCCCCACATAGAGAAAAATGTGAAGGTTCACTCCTCAGCAGCACTGGCTTTGAGTTTTCTTCCTATTCTTCAAGGTAACCCTCTCGTACTGTGAACATTGGCTGCAAACTGTGAAATCTGCAAAGCCAGATAGGAAGTGTTGGGCAGTAACAGAATGCAAGGAGATGCGAGGGGTGCAGAGAGGAAGCGAGAGAGAAAACCCCCTAACTAAGGCTGCAAGCCACCTCCATGGAAGACCCACGCTCCCTGGAAACCAGGAACTGGCTCCCATCTGGCCTGCTTCTTTTAGTCACTGGAGAGAAAAGCCAACAGGTGGCAGTACCTCATTCCCCCTGCACCCAAGCTTGTCCAAGAGGTGGCCCAACTGAGGACACAGTCACAGGCACAAAACAGCAGCGGCTGAAGTGACACTGCAGCCCTTTCCAGGAACTGTGTTTGCCAGAGGTCTTAAGGGGATCTTCTATTTCATTCTGCAACGATGCCCTTTTTGTTGACAAAAGTAAATTGACGATGATCAAGAAGAAAGCATGTGGTGGAGAATTCTGTTGACCCTTCTCGGATTGAATCTGACCACAGAGCAGGATACTGGCAGTTGCAGAAATGATGGATTATTGTAATGACTGCCAGAAAGGCCTTTTGGCATGTTTAAATGGCAATAAATTTCACCAGGAAGAAGGCAATTTTGCTACTTTAGATCAGTAAGAAACATGGTGTTTAAGGTGTAAAAAAATTCTGTCATTAACAGCAAACACATTCTTTCTACAGTGAAATTCTTAATCGGTGGCTCTTCATATTTAATTTAATTCGTGGGTCTATCTACCCTATTATGCCTTTTCCTTACAGGTCAGATTCAGGCCAGCATCTTTGGTCCCTTCCTGTTTCTCTTATGTCTAAAAGCAGAGCCCTGGTTCCTTATTTCACCTTCAAGAGGAACTGGAATAGGAGCACTGACTCATTACTAAACAAATAAGGTTAAGTTGGACATTGGTCCACTTCCTGGTCCTTCCCTTGCTCCAAAATCCCCTCTGCCCCTTGCCCAGTAACCTGGCCTGGTCTTCCCTGAACTCTGTCACTAACCGCAGGAGGGAGCAGGAAGCAATGTAAGAGAAGTTTGACATTTTCTCAAAAGTGACTTATCAAAACCCTGCTTGCATTCATAGATCCCTCTCATTGGTAAATGTTAATAGGTTGTGATTTCATAGAGGTAAAGATACTGGGACTGATCAAGGAAGAGATTAGTTCACATCTCTATAGACCACACTTCTGAAACATCACTTTAAATGGTCATTTACAAATATCATTAAAGGTATGAATGAGCCGACTTCATTAATAGCCATCTGCTTATGGGAAGTTTAATACATGCAGGGTATATCTAGATCAGTCTCAGGCCAAATTCAGCTGACTTCCTGCATGGGTCATCTCGGAGCAGAAGAACGAATTGAGAAGACACATTTAAAACCATGTAGGTCAACACCACACTTTATAGAACCAAATTGGGGTTGAATTAATTTTGGCCAAGCACCCATGACTTCCCAAGCCAGCATCTCCTTTGATACTGCCAATTTTTGGTATGACTGAGAGGCTAGGTGACAGTCTACAGCCTCATTAAAACCAGGACCATTGTTTCTTTCTGCTTCCCTCATGCCTTTGGGATGCTTACTTTCTGAGAATGCACTAGGAAGTGTCTCTGCTTCTATTGAGTTTGTTACCTTCTGGGGACATGGCAGAAGACTTTAGGCCACAACATGTTCTTGTTTATCCCAGATCAACCACAAAAAGCTACTGAAACTCCAGTTAGCTTTTGGACCTGGGGGAAACTATCTTGCTGACCACAGTGGATTGCTATTTTAGAAAGAGTGCAGTTGGCCCTCCAGCTAGAAGAATGGGAGAAAATATAAGAAGACATTAAAAAATATAAATGCCATCAGTAGAATTTTAAGTAAGGTGGATATGTGGAAAATTGATGGTACAGGAAAAAAAAATGGGACATGTAGAATGAGAGAAAATCACCAGCTTCAGCCAGTGAATGGTTTAAGAAAACAGTCTTTTGCTGGAGGTGAAGCCCAGTGACACAGAGTTTATTTAGTATGCTCAAAGTCCCAGTGTCCATTGGCAGCAAAGAAGAAAGGAATAAAGGGAGAAAGGGAAAGATGGAGAGAGGAGGGAAAGGAGAAACAGCCTGTAAATTCTCGATTTGTAGTCATAAATGTTCAAAATCCTGACTTGTTTTTTTCCTAAGATTTATTTTTATTTTAAATTATGTATATGAAGGTGGTAGTGCACATGAGTGCAGGTACCACTGGAGGCCAGAAGAGGGTGTCAGATCTCCCCAGAGCTAGAGTTATAAACAGTTATGAGCTGCTGATGTGGGTGACAAGAGCTGAACTCATGTCCTCTGCAAAAGCTGCATTTGCTTCTAACCACTGAGCCCTCTCACCAGTTCCCTGAATAGGTTTCTTAAGGCCATCAAATTGTGGTGACAAGCTAGCACTAGAAAAAGGACCCTGGAGCCTCACTCTGCTCCTTCAACAAACACTATTCCAGGAAGAGGAAAAACAGGGAGCAGAGATCCAAAGTCAGCCATAAATAAAGCTGCCCTGGTGAACCTGGGAAACCTACAGGCATCCTGGTCCCTTTCCAAAGTGTTCTGAGCTGGACTATTCCTGAAGACAAAAGTCCAATGTGTTCAGGTAGCCAGGGTGGCATCTGTGGGTCTCTGAGTCCACACTGCTTTTTTTGTCATTATGTCCACAGATAAAATGAGCCCTCGGAAGAGCCAGGTATTTTTAGACTACAGGACAAGGTTATCCGGTTCTAGCTGAGATAAATGCACAGGGTCAGAACTGTTCCCGTGTTCACTGAAGTTAGCCAGTTGGCCACTGGGAGGAAGATGAAATTTTTATAAGCAGTGCACGTTTAAAAAGATATTGTCACGTGAAGCGGTAGGTCAAGCCAACAGTGTTTTTAATGGAGTCACCTCCTCACCTCCCTTCTCCAGCTGATGATGGCTTTATCTGCTAATGCTCAGTTAACCCCAGCTAGATGGGGCTGGCCAAGGGCAAGCACTTGCCTGGAAGCCTGCTTTGTTTACTGTCTCTGGCTCAGCTAATTCCAGGTGAGCAGCAGTCCCCGCACAGGGGGCTGGAGCTCATGCTGATGACAGGAAGTTAATGGCTGTGGATGTGGTGATGATGGTGCTGATGCTAGCATAGGACAGCAGATGTGGGCAGCTTTCTCTACTTACTGATAGTGCTAGCCTCTTAAAGCAAATAGCCAGAGATAAGATGTAAATGAAGGAACTTGAGTCAACAACAGGCTGTTGACTTCACACCATGAATAAGCCAGGTGGCCTTATGACCCTTTGTCCTCTCCCCCATATTCATTTTGTTTGGTTTTTCACTTGGTTGGCTTTATGATTTGCTTATTTTGTCAGGTTGATCAGGTACAATTAGTATGTCTTCCTAACAAAGATTAATAACTCTTCAGCTCAATGAAGAGCAATTAGATATGAGGTGTATTATAGCGATACTCGGAGGAGGGTTTTGTACTGTTGGTCACACGCATGGAGTCATAGGCTCTCATCAACACCGAGGCACAGGGAAGAGAAACCACCTCACTGGGGTGTGCATAAGAGAAGCTTTACTGTGGATTCGACTGGCCCAGCACGTTGCCCACAGCAGGCTTGTGTTAGATGGCCTATGAGAAGACAGCATCTCATGATGGAGCAGTAGAGTTCTGGAAGCCAAAGGCTCTACAAGCACTTGTGGTTCAATTCTCATGTTAAACTTATGACAAAGGTGTGGCAGAAACTCATTCTTTCTCATTCAGTCCTCCCTTGTTTTCTCAGCAATGAAATGGCCAATATATGATACTTTTAACTCTCAGCTTCATTGTAGCCACATACGGCCACAGAAATAGTCTTGAACCGCCAAGACTTCAAGCAGAAGTGTTGTTTGGCCTTTCAGAGACAGTTCCTAAAGAGGGCACCTGATGCTTTTGCCCTCCTCTGCATCTTCCTTCCCCATCTCCTAACATAGGTATGAGGACTGAAACCCAAGCCCTCATTTTGGATCTCCCATTAAGCTAAAGAGGAGACATGGGAGCTGTCTTGTTCTGATAATGTCACTTAACACAGGGAGAAGTAGCATTGGATCATTCTTAAGCCACTGGTGTCACTGATTTCAATTCTCTAGTATATTCAACAAACAACCTAACCTAGTAGGATAGTTACTTAGCCTTTTTTATAACCCCCATTATAGATGTTAGAAACCAGGGCTAGTAAATGTACAAGTGAGGTATAAAGCCACGTTGTCTGACTCTGGAGCCTCCATTCTCAATACCATACTGTTTTTAACAGCAATTGAAATGACAGCCTCCCCCCCCCCCACACACACACACACCATTATCCCTCACCTGCTTCACTGTAGCCATGAAAATTTGTCTCAATTCTTCAAACCAAACTAGATGTGCCCTGGCTTGCCTCAGATAGTCACATATGCTGATTCTCTCTCTGTGTATAGTTGTTTGCCTCTAATTTATCACAGCTCGGTGACCACTCAGTGTTACTTACTGTAAGTAACTATAAGGAAAAGTATTGTGCCTGTCTACTTTACTGTTAGAGGGAACAGGCCCAGTGCCCGTGTAGGGCCAAGAGTAGCAATCGCTCCTACCAGACAAGCCAGGGAAATCTCAAAACTCTGGATTTAACAATAGGGATCTTCCCTGATGATGGGGTTGTGTGTTCCAGCAGTGGGGCTATAAAGTCCAGCCAGCCTGCTGGCTATATAAAAAATCCTCAAAAAAAAAAAAAAAAAAAAAAAAAGTAAGGAAAATACAAAGGGAGTGGGAAAAGACAGGATCTTTTTTATTTTACATACCAATAACATACCAATAATTCCCCTCCCTTCCTTCCTCCCACTCCCCCCACATCCCCCAACCCCACCCCCATTTACTGCTCAGAGAGAGTGAGGCCCTCCTCAGGCTCTCCCTGCTGTATGGAGGCTGAGACAGTACCCCTTCATAGGGAATGGGCTCCAAAAAGCCAGTTCAAGCACTAGGGATAAATCCTGGTCCCTCTGCCAGCAGCCCCATAAACTGCTCAAGCCATACAACTGTCACCCACATTCAGAGGGTCTAGTTCAGTCCTATGCAGGTTCCCCAGCTGTCAGTCCAGAATCAGTGAGCTCCCATTTGCTTGGGTCAGCTATTTCTGTGGGTTTCCCCATCATGGTCTTGACCCCTTTTCTCATATTATCTCTCCTTGTTCTCTACAACTGGACTCCCGGGAACTCTGCCCAGTGCTTAGCTGTGGGTCTCTGCATCTGAGAATTTTTTATTACTAAAACCTCATATATATGAGCAAATATATGTAATATTGTCCCAGGACCTGGTGACATAGATCTGTAACTGTAGCTGCTTGAGAAGCAGAAGCAGGAAGATTGCAAGTTCAATGCCAGCCTGGGTAACACAGTGAGACGCTGTCTCACAAGCTAAAACTTGTCTGGTATTGTCACATGCCTTTAATCCCAAAGCTCAGGAGAGAGAGATAGGAGGTACTGTCTCTTAATTGATCAAACAGTCTAGGGATAGAGCCCAGTTATAGAGTACTTGCCAAATGTGAGCAAATTCCTGCCTTTTAGCCTTAACCCTGCAAACACTGATACTGATAATAATTATGACAACACCTGATCAAACAAACAGATGAGAAGGAAGGGCAGAACACCCAAACAACTAGTCAACAGTTACAAAATAATCCACCCAGCAATGGCCAAATGACAGCGTGCCCAATCCTCACAGAGCACTTCAAAGCAATTGGTACAGAGACAGGCAGATTTAAAAGACCACAAGGAAGTCTCCAGGTATGTGGATTATGTACCTGAAGGGACCAGCTCCCCATTTCGGCAGCCATGACAGTAACACATGCTTGCCATGACCTTGCCTTGGTCACTAAGAGGTCAGATGCCTACCTCGTGGCAAGGAACCAATCAGAAGTTAGCTAGTGGTGCTATGCTTTAAGGCTCTGGGAGTGCTTTACGGACAAGTGCACAGCAATGACGCACAGAGCATAGAAACCACCCTGGGAGGGCCTATGGACCATAACAACCAGTTTACCAATCAACACAGTGCAAGCCCTCCAAGCCTGGAGGCACACCAATCCTGAGCCTGTGCGTACCCCTAGACACTCCCCTTACACTGCACTACAAGATCTCTATGCAGCCAGTTTGAACTGTCTTTTCTAGCCATCCGCCATGGCGGGTGGATGAAAGACCCGAGCTAACATGGGGTTAGCTCATTAAACAACTTTAATAAAACCTCATGCAGTTTGCAGCAAGCTTTCGAATCTGCCTGGTGATTGGGGTGACCGAGGTTCTGGGCTGAGACCCTGGAGGCCTGAGCTTTCCAGGGGTCTTACAGTACCCACAATCACTAGACTGATGGTGGTTTCATGAATGCCTGTCTATGCTATAAATATATCTATTTTGTTGTTGACTTGCTGTTAAATAAACTGGTTTAAAAAACATTTGTCACTCAAATTGGTTTAATAAAATGCTGATTGGCAAGTAGCCAGGCAGGAAGTATAAGCGGGATGACCAAACTAAGGATGCTGGGAAGGAGAAGGACAGAGTCAGGAGATGCCAGCCAGACACAGAGGGAGCAGGAAATAAACGTGTCATGCTAATAAAGGTACTGCCACGAGGCAAAGCATAAATAAGGAATATGGGCTAACTTAAAATGTAAGAGTTAGCTAGTGATAAGCCTGAGTTATCGGCTGAGCATTTATAAGTTATATTAAGCCTCTGAGGGGGTTTTTGGGACCTGGAGGCAGGACAGGAAACATGTTTATATTGGCCATCTTAACTCCATACTCATTTTTAAGATAGTTTTTCTTTATTCCATACATTTGATATGCAGTGAAAAATACTAATATCTACCCCTATTTCCTCCCTCCAACCACCCCCGCCATACACACACACCTCATTTTTAGTGCACATGAAAAGCTACAATTTTCTCTCCAGGCTGGTCCTAAAATAACAAATGAGGTGAACCCTCATATCCTGAAACTGATCAGTGTGTGGAATTCTCATATTAGCCTACAGTCTGTGATCAAACTTACCTACTTTCTCACCACATAATTTTATTATTCAAAAGTTACCTTATAAAACTTGTCAGGGCCCATAAAGATGGCTCTGCTTCATCTTGGCTCAAAGTCAGAGTTCAAAACTGTCCTTAGTAAGTCATAAGACCTAAAGGTCAAAGGCGTAGATCAAATCCTACAGTAAGATGTTTGATCTTGGCCTTGGGTGCCTTATCTAAATAACAACAGACTTGGTCTGAGGTGTGGTTACTCTTGACCCTCAAGGCCAGATAACGAGAAATTAAATCTAAGGTGTGGTTACCAAATGCTTGGAGAATTAAGGAAGAAGGTCTGTTCTGTATACATGATACCATGTTCCCCTTTTTGGTTGGGGTATGTAAGAATGGTGAAAAATAAACTTAGGGCATTCAGTATTCCCTGGATTGCCCTCCTGACTCCATTCTGTGTCTCTGTCTTCTTCTTAGCAGCTATATCTGCCCTTTCTCAATCCACACTCCCCTGCTCAGGTACTAACCAGGCAAGTCAGCTGGATCCAACTGAAGCTACAACAAAAACTCCAACAGTAGATTTGTTCTATAGTCTCCCACCTTTAATACAGCCTCCCTCTGAGAAGGTATTGAGACAGGGTTTCTCTGTGTAGCCCTGGCTGTCCTGGAACTTTAACTCCACCTGCTTCTTCCTCCTAAATACTGGGATTAAAAGTGACCACTACCACCTAATCTACCTTTTAATCAGCTCGCAGGATGGGACTAGTAAAAATTCTATCTGGGTGCATAGATGTGGGATCCCTGGTTCTCAGTCAGCAGCCACCCTCAGGCTCCAGGTAATAACTCTTCCACTCCTCTTAGCTCATTCTTTCTTTTGCCTGTATAGTTTACCTGGGAAACTCCTCAGAAGGCTTTGTTATATTACTTCTACCAAGAGCAGCTTCTGGATGACCTCCCAAGACAAAGAACTCACTTTCTCCAGCATCAGGACTTCAGTTTGAAGACTGAAAAACTAAATGGGAGGGGGAAAAAAAACAAAACTGGCAACATGAAACAAAAAAAAATTATTCAAAATTAAGGGTGTAATGAATCGCAGGCTTTCTGTGTTGTATCTGCAGTCTTGGTTCTGGGGACCGTGCACACCACATGCAACGCCAATAACTGCTGCCTAGGACACCTTGCTTTAAATTGAGAAATAACAAATATTATGAACTGCAGTGTTTTCACTATGTGATATATATATGTAAATTTTTCTGCTTTTACAGAAATATAATGGTTTAACTAAGAAAAATGAAAACTCTTTTCATACCATTCATCAGTTCTTAGCTTATAAATATCAAATGGGTGGACTTTTGACTTGTGTACTGTTGAGGTGTTCTTGTTTATATAAGATTTTCCTTTGTTTACTTGAGAATTTCAATCATGAGTACTCGTATTTACAGCATTTCGACTCTCACCCCATTGCCTCCCTCCCTTCCCCTACTCCCTCTCAGATTCATGACCTCCTCTTCCATAATTATTATTGGTGTGTGTGTGTGTGTGTGTGTGCATATAACATACAACACACATACACCCCCCCACACACACACACATATATATATGGATTCCATTTAGTATTGTTCATAGCATGTGTGCTTAAGGGTGACTACTTGGGACTGAATAATCTACTGGAGAAATTGATTCTCCTTCCTTCGGCAGCCATTGACTGTCTGTAGTTTTTCATCCAAGGAATGTCAAGACTGGTGTGGCTCTTGTGCGAGCCCTATGCAGGCAGCCATATTGTTGATACTTTGAGAGTGCAGCATTCCTACCATATTTAGAAGACACTGTCTCACAGCAGGCATCCTACAAATTTTCTAGCCCCCTCTTTCAAGATTTTCACAAATCAAGATAGCTTCTAACTGTATTACAAACACTGAAAAGTCCTCATACCTACAGTTAAAAGTCGCTGTCACCCCTAATCACAGAGGCTTCTTTTCACAGCCCATGGAGTCCATTATAGAAAGCCACAACTGGTCAGTGCAGAGAACAACTGATCATGGGGTGCTTGGCCCCAGCTGATACATCTACAGTACAACCACCTCACCTCTGGCTTAGGAAACATTGAGGATGTGTTTCTTTTCTTCCAATTGCTGTTTGAGTTGATTTATAAATAGGTGAGAGATATATATGCATATATGTTCTGCACGCACTTGTATATCTTTGTGTGTGTGTACCAATAATAATTATAGAAGAGCAGGTCATGAATCTGAGAGGGAGTGGGGGAAAGAAGGGAGGAGATGAGGGGTGATAGGAGAGATGATGTAAATACAGTGTACTCATGAATAAAATTTCATTAAATTAAACATAACTTTAAAAGATTATTAGATGAACTTCGGTTTGCAATTCAGACAGAATTCCAAACAATTTCTAAAATGGCCCTGAACCAACTTCCGCCATTTTGTGTCATGTATTTACGCAAAACCGTTCTCAGCATTGATAATCATAAAATCAAAATACTGATCAACTCTGAAAAGCCCTGAAGATTCTCTATGTCTCCTCACAGTGTCAAACACTCAGCCAAGATTTAATCCCTTCCATAAAATAAACCCTTCCCGGCTGGGGAGACGGCTCAGCAGATAACTCAGCTGCCAATTGTCCTGACAATCTGAGCTCGAGCCTAAGATCCATGGTAGGAGAGAAACCCCCCAAATGTTTGCCTCTGGCTCCCACATACATGCCATGCCACACATGCTGACATACACATAATAATAATAATAATAATAATAATAATAATAATAATAATATGTAAAATTAACTTTACAAAAAGAACACTGGCTAATACACACTAAGTGAGTGTTGGCTAGTATGGAAGTCATTCAGGGCTGGAGACAAAGGTCAGTGCAGAATACTTGCCCAGCATCTAAGAAACAAGTTCAGTCCCCAGTACTCAACAGTGCACGAATTAATGAATGACAATTTCCCAGAAGAGTTCTTATGCTGTAGCTTCTGACAAGAGTAGGCAAGTCCTATTGGTTGGTTGGAGAATCTCTGTAAGAAACTTCCCATGAAATGTTCCATACCTCCTAAAATTCCAGAATTAAAAAGTATCTGTAGGGAACTTGGATTGATATGTAAAATAAGATGGTTTCTAATTTGAATTAGAAAACAACACATTATTAAAAAGTATCTATAAGAAGGAGTTTTAACAATTAGGTTGTTTCTTGGATGTCAATAAGGAGGCCTCTGCACTCCAGGGAGCCTCTGGTGGTGGATTAGTATTTTTCCCTGGTGCAAGAAGGGACTTTGAGAGCCCATCCCATATGAAGGGTTACACTCTGGCCCTGGACACATGGGGAAGGGCCCAGGACCAGCATAGGAAGACTTGGTGGACTTTGCAGAGCCCCAGTTGAGGGCCCTACCCTGCCTGGGGAGTGGTGGGTGGATGGGGTGGGGGGTAGACTGGGGGTGGGAGAGGAGGGTTGGGGGTGAGGGGAGGGAGAGGGAGAAGAGACTTGAAATAAGTTTGTTCCCTAACTAGAACTAATAAAATAAAAAAAAAAACAATTAGGTTGTTTCTAACTATTAGAAATGATGTTATTGCTATGGTAACCATCAGTAAGGAGGCATTGTCTTAATCATTATTGTTCTGCTGTGCCAACTGATGCTGAAAACCATCCTCTTGGCTCAGGATGTATGGTGTGTGTGTGTGTGTGTGTGTGTGTGTGTGTGTGTTACTATACATATATATAGAATAATATATAATTTATTTTGATCATATTCACCTTCTATTTCCCCATTCAGACTCCTCCAGGATCTCACCTACACCCAACTTCCCTTCTCCAACTTCATGTCTTTTTTATAACCTGATTTGTCAAATCAATGCTCCCCATCTGAGTGTAGGTATAGGACCATCTGAGGAACATGGTTACCCTACCAGGGATCATATCCCTGCAGAAAACTGACTCTCTCTCCCTCAGTGGCCATCAGCTGCCAACAGCTCCTCAGCTAGTGGTGGGAGCTCATGTGCCCCTCAGCCATCTGTGCTGGGATGTTGACTGGCTTGATCTTGGGCTAGCACTGTGCAGAAAATCACAGTTACTATGATTTCATGAGTTCAGTGATCTGGTCATGTCCAGGAGATACCGCTCCACCCCTGACTTCTGGTTCTTATAGTTGCTCTTCCACATTGTTTCCTGAGACTTTCAGGGAGGGGTGTGATGTCATTGTCACATTTATGGCTGTCAGCCCAGGATTCTTATTCCCACTTTAGATGAAGAATACGGGACAAAATGGGAAACATTGCCTCAGGATGCAAAGCAAGTTAATAGTTGAACTCATTCTGTCATCCCCCTAAAGATACTCACCCAGAGGCAACACATCAACTCTTCACTCATTGGATAAATAAATAAATACATAAATAGTAAATGTTGAGCATCTTCCATATACCAAAGTCTACAGCTAGGGAACAAACAAACATGAGAGCATTGAACATGTCCACAGGAGACAGAGTGTATCCTGAACAGAGTGAGAAGGAAGAAAGGAGAGATGGTTGGTGTGAGGTGGAAGAACTGAAGAGATGGGAATAGAATTCTGTGTTTGAAATTTCTCAAAGGTTTACTGGTGACAAAGCATAACTCCCGCATGAAACTAGGCTATCACTTCCACCATCTGCCTTGCTTCCAAAGCAGCCTCTCAGGCTGGGGCACAGCTCAGCAGCATCGATCTGGCTCACCCAGTGTGAGCAAAGCCCAGCTTTCCACCCTAGCACTATCAAAAACAAAAACACAACCTGTGACTATAGGTTCTGTTTGCCCCGCTCTATAGTGACCTCGTCACTTATGGCCTGGAATGAACATCTGTTAGCTTTCTCTGCCTTTCCCTGTGAAAAGGGTATAAGCTCATAAAGCTCTCTCCTCGTCAACTGACAGATTCCAGTTAAGGAGCCAATGCAGACAGAGCACTCCACACCTGGCCCTCTAGAAACCTGTGCAGCTATCATGTACACCTCATGATCTGAGTGACTGCTGATCAGATTAAGACGAAGACAAGAATTTTCTCTTACCGGATTGTCCCTGAGACAAGGATGTGATGTGTGGTGCCAAAAACTTCTCAATATATATATATATATATATATATATATATATATATATATAATGTGTGTGTGTGTGTGTGTGTGTGTGTGTGTGTGTGTGTGTGTGTGTATTTGAACAAGGAACAGTTCTTTTCAAACTAGAAACATATGGTCCCTTAGTCTAAATCCATCCTTGGGACAAATACTTTTCCCCAGGCAGTGAACTGGAATGACAGTAATGGTTGTCTTTGGTTGGCTGACCAGAGGAGATGGGAACTGTGAACACACTCATTTAAAATTAAAAGGAAATAAAACGCTGAAATCCTTACTGAACTACTGGTACCAAAAGACTTCTTAAACTCAAAGCCAAGCTCAATTAAGTTTCATATCTAGTCCCATCCCACCTCAGCCCTAAACTTCTGCTTTATTTATTTATTATTTATATCAATATTTTTATATTTGCTATTTTTATTTCTGTTTATTGTTTATTTATAACTTACTCACCATGTAATATTAACCAGCCCATAACCCAGGCTCTGATGGAAAGGGGGAATCGTTTCTCATTTACTTTTATAAATATTTCAAAATGGTAGCCAAAATGTGTAATTTCTCCATATGAGTCTTTGATATCCTGAGTTATGAAGTACTCTGAATTCTTCACTATGGCTCCCCAAATAAGTGCTCTTACCACTGCGCCCAAATGCCTCTGTATTTAGAAGGTGTCACACATGAAAAAGATACATCACTGTAGCTAAAGCCAGACTTGAAAGGCAGGGCACTCACGGCTCATATGACCCAGTGAGTCAAAGGCCAAACACAGGAGTAGAAGTTTGGGTTTGTGTTTCACGATGTAGACTCTAAGTCAGGATTAGCAGTCTATTCAATCCAGGAACTTTATGGTGCCTTTGGAGAGATGGCAGATACTTGAAGAACCAAAGATTGGTGAGTAGTATATTACACTAAATAATTTCACAAAAATTACCTGTTTGGCACTCCTAAAATGTGAAGCTCTTTAACATAAGACTAGCACAGGTTGCTCAGTTTAATTCTCATGAGTAATCTGATAGTCAAGGACCTTACTGTTTCACACAAGGAGACTACACCTCACTTTGCAACTGTTAGTTTTTGCTGTGGTATTTGTTGACTTTGACAGATAAATAAGCAATATAAAGGATACTTCAAGAGTACATTACGTTAAGCCTGGTATGGTATGTCACACACCTTCAATCCCAGCACTCAGGAGGCAGAGGCAGGTGGATCTCTGTGAGTTCAAGGTTAAGCCTGGTCTACAGAGTTCCAGGACAACCAGAGCTACACAGAGAAACCCTGTCTCAAGAAAAATGAAATACAACAAACAAAAAGATTACCTTGTCAGATATGCCCTTCCCCTTGTTCCTGGGGAAATTGCTTTCATTTGGTGGGTGGAGCAGGGAGGCAGAGTCTAGAGTTCTTTGTTAAGAATCCCATGCCAAATTATGTGTATCAGTTATGGACAGCAGATAATTATTTTCACAAGCTCCTTTCTTCTGGTTTTGTGTGGCCCAGTGGTGTACTGCTTATCTAGCATGTATAAAGCCCCAGGTTCCACACTAGTGCCCCAAAACCTCTCTCTCTCTCTCTCTCTCTCTCTCTCTCTCTCTCTCTCTCTCTCTCTCTCTCTCTCTCCTTACTCTAGCCTTCTTTGACTTTTCCTTTAGGTCAGAAGCAGGAACCACACTGTCCTTTTCAGATTCTTTTCACTGAGTTCCTCATCAGACTCAACCCCTTGTCCAACTTTTACAACATAACTGGCTTACTTTTTAAAAGATTTATATTATTATTTTGTGTGTGTGTGTGTGTGTGTGTGAGAGAGAGAGAGAGAGAGAGAGAGAGAGAGAGAGAGAGAGCAGAGAGAGTGAGAGTGCTACCTGTGTGTCGGTGCCCACAAGGCAGATGAAGCTATCTAATGCCCTAGAGAAGGACTTGCAGGTGTTAACTGGGTGCTGGAGCAGAGCCAGGTTTTCTGTAGCAGTTACTACCACATCTATGCTGCCAACAACTGACCCATTTTGAAACAACAGCAACAAAAAAAGTTCACCCTATCCAGCATAACCAATAATTACAATTTCATTGTTCAAGAAATAATTCCTTTAGTTGCAAACTATCTACATGCAATTCAGTAAGGAGTTCAGAAAAGGGTGTGCTAGTAATAACTTTGCATCTCTGATTATTCTGGATAACCAGCCTCTCACACAGTACCTGACACAGGTAGACATGTAGTACATATGTTTTGAGTGAATGAGTGTTCTATCGCCTGTGTTTCTAAATATTCATATCTCCTACCTGAGAAGTCTGCCCTTGGCTAATCTGGGTCATTCCCAATTCAGCCCTGTTAACATGGCCTTAGAGGTAGAGTGGGGGGAAGGGGGGGCTCATACCATGAACCATCTTGCCATATATATACATATATATATATATGTGTGTGTGTGTGTGTGTGTGTGTGTGTGTGTGTATTGATGATGATGATTTAAGCTTCTGGATGACACCACAGTGCTTTGGCCGTTTCATGGATCTGGATTCCCCCCCACCCAATCTGTGAGAACAAACATTAATTAAAAAGGTCATTGAAAAAAAAAAGCTTTCAGGAAATGACATTAAAATTAGCTTTGAGGAACAAACATCTCTAGCCTTCTGTATAATCTACTCAATGCAACAATGCTATAAATTTACAGAGAAACCAAGAACTGTGCTAAGAATAAGACAGCACATGAAATTTGTTTGCATTTATCACTAACTCGAGTCTTACTGTTACTACTTCAACCAGGCAGCATTTAGTATATATGTGAGTGGCTGCCTGCCCTTTATGCCATCTCTTCTCACAGGACAGACATGTGTTGGGGGTGTGGGGTTGTTTCATTGACATAGCACCTGGTATATTTGATCACAAATAAAATATTTCAGAAAGAAAATTACATTTTAAGTTTTTAATGTACAAGTATAAATATAAAAAACTGGTTTATTCTTGTCTATCTGATAACAAGCTTTAAATTACTCTCAAAATTATATATCAGTCTTATAGAGCACCCTGTATTATAATAACCCTACCTACTTATCCAATTCGCAGTTCCAAAATCATTTTCCATTGGAAAATGATGAGGAAGGTGTTAAAAAGACAGGAACGAAATCTAATCTGGGTTAGTTCCTAAGATATCTCTTTCTTTGAGTCTTCAACATTTAAGCTGTCCAGACAGAAGGGGGGGCAGAAATGGGACAGAAGCTATAGAGAGAAGGTAGATAAGGCCCATGTGTCTCGAAGAAGGTGGGAAGTTCCATGAGAGAGAAGGAGGAAAGGAAACCAGGACAGGAGGCCAAAAGAACAAATATGAGACACCATCATGAATAAGAGGCAAAGGAGAGCATGCAAAGCAGAGAGAAAGACAAAGGGGAGTGGGGGAAAGGTCATGGAAAAGAGAGAGGAGAAGAGCAGGAGGAGTGAAAGGAAGGGAAAGAGAGAACAACTGTCCCTCATCAGCCAGCGCTGCCTTCTCCATCTTCGTCTCTCTCTCTTTCAGATGGCACACTGACAGAAGATTAATTCAAGTCAGCTGCTGAAAATAATTATTGCATTATGGGAGCAGTAATCATTATTTAGAACATGATTAAATATGTCTGCACCTATTGACTCTGCCTATGATTTATGTATTTGTTTAGTCAATAGTCTAATGTAAATGATGTAATTAATTATAGATGGTGGTGTCAGGTCATTGCTGAAAACAATCTGAGGAGAACAAGGGCTCTGTTTTTTTCATGACAGATGCAGAGAAAGGGGGTGGGCTGAGTTGAGGGAATTCCAGGGGAACTTTTTCACGTGTGAATGGCGGCTGGGATCTCGATTTGCATGCTGTCTTTCTCTTGTTCAGCCTTCGTCTAGAAATTGAAATAACTTGTTAAGCAAAGGGGAAGGGAGCACATGATTGCCAAGAGGACGCCTGGGACTTGGGCGGGTGAGTAGCTAAAGAGCCAGCTGGTCCCTAACACAGGGGAGCGTGGCACCATCATTTACCGCTTCATAAAATTAAATGTTTTCCAAATTAAATCAGCAGGCAGTGTGCAGGAGGCCCACTATCTCTAATAACAATTTTTCAATCAATATTAGGGGCCCTGCCAATATGAAACCAGAGCTGAGGAAGTTATGCCAGATTAGGGAGGGCATGCCAGGGGAGGGTGAAGGAGAGAAGATAGGAACAAGACTTCAGTTCCAAAGCCTTCCATCAAACCAAACGTTATATATATATATATATATATATATATATATATATATATATATATATATAATGCATGGGGGATTTGCTGTTGGCTATGAGTCTATTCCCCATAGATTTTTCTCTTAACTGATAATTCGGTCAGTCACATTCCTCAGAGGGAGGTCATAGGTCACCCCAGCCCCTGTCAGGCCTCAGAGAAACCATTTCCATTTTAATGCCACAGCTATAATCTATCAAAGATGTGATGTACAAGATACAATGAATTTAAGTGGTCTCCATATATCACGAGCTTTCATGCCTTCACCTGGGTAATAGTCTGAATTACTCTCCCTACCTCACAATCTGTCACCCCCAGTAAAATAACTGCCATGCTGGTGTTAATGGCAGATTTGTCCAAATTGGGGCCATGGTAGCCAAAGTCATTCTACATCATAAACTTTAGCATTCAGTGCTTAACCTGGAAAGGGCTCATAGCTTAAAAATTCTTCTGTAAATAATTCTGCAGAGAAACTCTACTCATGTTTTTATTTATAAGAGATAAAATAAATCTAGCTGGGCGACACCAAGCCTGCCTTCCCCGTTCTCCTGTATCTAGTCCTTTTCATCTCTCAAGCCCGTCTAATCGGGCCTGTCACCTTTCGTCTGAGAGGTATCTAATAGACCCAGGTCTCTTCCTGAGATAGTAAATGTTAGAGAGTTCAGAAGACTCAGCTTATAGTTGCTGACCTTCTCTGCAACTGGGCGATTAACCCTTCTTGCTTTTCCAGCAAGCTGTAAAAGTCCCCCACTGCCAACACATCTGTCTTCCCACAAACTATCCCTGGCTGGTGCATTACAGGAACTTGTAGAGGTCCACAGCTCCAGCGCCCTCCCACTCAAGTAGACTTTCAGTCCTTTCACCACTCTTTCAACACCCAGTCTCTCCATTTCCAACAACCCCTCTATTATCTTCTCCAAAAACCCTCACATCAAGGTGTTGGCTGTGTTTGAACAGTGTCTGATGTTATAATATTATCATTTGCATGAAAAGAAGGTATCTACTCTAGCCCAGGCCTCTATCATGCTACCAATGGATGAAAGATCTACAGAATAACAATATTATACAATTAGCTAATTAGTTGCTAAGACCCCTTGGGCCAGACCCTGAAAGGCTTGGAAAAACACATGAATGTCCACAAGCATTCATTGTACAGAAATTCCTGTACAAACATCTAATGTTGGAGCATCACTGTGTTAAGAAGCTTGAAGTACTTGGTCAATGTGGACAGGAATGCTGGCATCAATCTAACATGATCAGGATGTAGACTCTAAATGAAATCTCAAAATTTCACAGAAATCTGCAAGGCAAGTGCCAGTTCATTTTGCTCATTGGTTACCGAGTACCTGGGCCACACAAGGATCATCATTAATAAACATCAACATGTGAAGGATGTTAGTTTTGCAAAGGTTTGCTGCTTTTTAAATTTTATTTTCTGAAATTAAAATATATAATTCTTTTTTAATTAAAACATTTAAAATAAATAATTACATCATTTCCTCTTTCCCTTTTCTCCCTCCAACCCTTCCCATGGACACCCCACCTTGTTCTCTCTCAAATTCATGGCATCTATTTCTTTAATTTTTGTTACACGTATATATTCCTAAATATATAAATATAACCTGCCCAGTCCACATAATATTTCTCGTATGAATATGTTTTCATGACTGACCATTTGGTATTGATAACCAATTTGTGTGCTCTTCCCTGGGAAGACTATCTCTCCTGCTCTCAGCATTCCTTACCGGCCTGTAGTTCTTTGTCTAGGGTTGAGGCCCCATGAGCTTTCCTCCTTCTGTGTTAGCATGTCTATCGATGTCATCCTTGTTCAGGTCATGTTTAGGCAGCCATGTTAATGAGACTTCATGGGTGTAGCTTCTCTGACATTACTTGGAGGCACAATCTCACAGCAAATCCCCTGTTCTTCCATCTCTTACATTCTTCCTGGCCCCTCTTTTGCAATGATCCCTAAGCCTTGGGGGCAGGAATGTGTTATAGATGTATTACTTGGGGCTGGGCACTACACAGTCACATGTACTCTACATTTTGACCAATGGCAAAGGCTTACTACATTTGTAACTTTTCTGTGTCCTGGGCTTCACACATGAAAACTGGAGCCATTAAGACATATTACCTATAATACAGATGAACAAAGTGAAGAATATTAAGTATCCCATGCCACTCACTCTTCACCAGCTATGGATTTTGAGAAATGGAAGCAAAGTTGTCTTAAAGGTTGATGACTTGGTGAAAAGACAAAAAAATTTTTTTTTGAAGTCAATAGGACTGAGTTTGTTTTAGAAAAGATTCAGACAGAACACGGTGCATCAATTTCTTCCTCCAGGTTCCAGACTGCTTGTGTCCAGCAACAACGAAGAGTCTGTGCCTTCCCATTCAGATAACTCTTTCGTTAAAGTAAACAGTATATTATTAATGCTGAGGGTCTCTCCCGAAGGCACTGTTTGCTTCTACTTTATCTGGGGGTCTTTGCAATGAATTGTAAACTCAGTAGATGTAAATGAGAAATTGCTCCCAGCCAGTAAAAATCAATGAAAGCTCCTGCCTTCAGCTGGGGAGAAACTGTAACAAAAAGAAGTGGAAAGACTGGTTTTGAATCACAGATGATGCAGACTTTGTGGGGCCTTCGATGGTTTCACCAAGTGTGTGTCTTTAAGCATGTGCATGGGCACAGTGAGAAGATGGTCTCTGTTCAAAAGCAGACTTCAGAAGGTCACTAAAAGGGGAACACAGCTCTGACACGGACGAGCCAGGCTACCACCTCCTTCTCTCTCTGTGCCTCTTTTGGCCTGAACAATTCTTTAGACTTGAAAAATACAAAGTTCACTGAACATGCAATCTTCCTGCCAGCAAAGATTGGTACTGGCACAAAGAATTTCCAAAAGTTCTCCTTCCAAATGCACAGCCTGGACTTGCACAGTAATGAACTCCATTGCTCTTAGCCAGAACCGAACACAGAGGCAGCCAATTTTGTGGCCCAATGTTTAGAAATTCATTACCTCCTCCAGAAAAAAAAAAAAAAAAAGGCAATGAAAACATCCATAGACAAAGTGCCTGTCCATCCCCCCACCTTCACCTCCACCTTGGAATCTGCTAATGGTGTGTGTGTGCTGACAATACACAGTTCCTAAAGGTGTCATTTTTCCTGTGGGAAAACACTTACCTTGTAAAGACCGTGTGGAGCAAGGCTTTGCTGACCTGTGTTTGCACTGTTTGGTAATTTACAAAGCTCTTCTCAGTTGTTCAAAGACTGGTCAGCAAAACATTGCCCAAAAAGTTTTTTTGTTTTTTTGGTTTTTTTTCCCTGGGGCCTGGGCTTTGAGTGAGGTTAGAATGCTTGCCCAAGGCAGTGTTTCTCAAACTCAGGGTACATAACACAGGCATGCAGATAAGACATCCAATTAATTTAAATTTCATGGAAATCTTTTTTTAAAATATGAAGATGTTCAAAGATCACATGGATTTACTTAAATGTTATTCATCAGAAATTCAAATTCACTTTTTGGTTTGATTTTTATACATTGGCAGCAAAGCCTCACTCTGTAGCTCCAGCTGGCCTCAGATTGACAGCAATCCTCCTAACTCAGCTACCAAATTGCTGGGTGGACTTAGCAATTTTGTTGTGGTTGCCATATCCTCACTTACTTGTATATCTGTGTGTCCTTGCTATTTTGTCTGCTAAATCTGGCCACCCAAGAACCAGAATCACAACACAGACTCTCACCCTGCCAAAAGGAGAACTTGAATTTGATCCCTCTGTTAAGCATCTGGCAATTTTATTTTTTTAAGTAAGAGCCCTGGATTTTGCAGTGTAGACAGACTTTGAGAATCACATCTTAATTGGTAGAACGTCCCTCGATAGACTTTCATATATCAGAGCTGTGAATGGTTGCGAATATTGTAAAGGTGTGGTAACTGTAACTTTGCCATGCAAGTCTGACATGTTTGCCCAGCCTCCTAAGATCCCAGAGACAGAGTCCTTGGTCACCCAGCAGGAATAAAGACAAGCAATATGAATTTCTGTCAAGGGATAAATGGAGCCTATTACCTCTTACTTGTAATTTTCCTTTTCTCACGTATAGAATCAACTGATTTCTGCTGCTGCATTTCCTTTGCAACTTGGGTATTATTTACAATAAATTGAATCCTTTCCATGCTTGACATATTACACTGATCTATGGCTTTGCTTTCGTTTTGTCCTGTTAACTAGAAACCCACTTCATCGTGAAATATGTTCCTTACACTTTCCTCCATGGTGAGTAAAAACATTGATAAAGCGTCATAAATTGTAGGTCATTTCTCAAATGCTTCCTGTTACAGTGAAGATGGGGAAGGGAAAGTAAGCACTGATCAATGGCTACTTGATCAAATTTATGCTGAATGTATAGACAGGAGAGCAATGGATGCACCTGAAGCTGCATTATAAGATACTCTGCTCACAGGTTCACTTCATTCTTCAGTAATTCAGCCTTTCTCTGCCTGGCAAATCAGGCCCCTCCTGAACACTGTATTATTGAATGTAAACTTGCAGGAGTGGTTTTATCTGTCGACTAGACAATTAGAAGCGTTACGCCTAAGCTAGCAAAGCAGTTATTAGACACCCATTATTCCGTGTAAATCGTAAATGCATAGAGTTATTGAAAACTTTATTTTGAAACAGAAGTATCAAAGAAGAAACCTTGATTCCAGCACCTACAGTATCACCAGTATAGGTAGATATGCCAATTTGCTGTGTGGCAACAAATATGCTGGATATCAGCCAGCATGCCTCTGGCAGAATGTCATAATGACATTGTAGAAACACAAACTGGATGATTTGACTCGGAGCACATTGGAAGAGATGAAGGCGGTAAAAGGAAGGGAATGTAAAAGGCAAAGTGGGGTGGGAGAGAGGATGGTATCCTTCAAAACCTATTTGTTAGCTTGTTTTCTGGGGTTTGTTCTCTAAATACCCTGAGTAGTATCAAATGTTTGAGATCCTTGAATATTCCGGGGTGTGAATGCCTTTGTTTGTCATAGAATAGTATCCACTCCATCGGCTTCTCTTCACTGAAAGATAGCCCTAAGTAAAGTTAGCATTGTCTTTATAAGTCAGTTCAGCCATGAAAATAAGCACTGGTCAACATGCCCAAGAACAAACACATGGCTCCACTTAGCTTAATTCCATGCACTGTTTCAGGGTTACAGGGCCCTGAAGGCAAGATGCTAAGCATCCCTCTGCCGAGTCTTCTCGGCCTCGTATGGAGGAAAATGAACCTGCCTCTCAGGATTGGTATGAGGAATAGCTTATAAAAGTGAATACAGAGCCCTTTGCAAATACCAAATGCTGTATGAATGTTAAGCAATAACAAAGACCTGGAAGACTGCGGTGAGCAGCCCAACTTCCAGGTGCTTTTTCAAACTGGACACCAACCATTTCAGACTCATCCATCATTCACCTTCTGGCATCCGCTGCTTTATGGAAAAAGTAAAATGGGCTGTCTGCATTGCAAGGGAATGTGAAGATTGAATTTCAAAGCATACAAGTCTGCATACTTTGGCCATTTAAAGCAATGAGTTCTGTTATTTAGTTAATGAAGATGATGCATATGAAGGAGTTCTGAAGAGACAAAAACATCAATTGTATCCAAAACAATATAGGCTATTGCTGCTGCCCTTGGTTGCTTTTGGAGGTTGAAAGTAAACTCCTGTTGCTGAAGACACCACACATTTAGGCGGCAGGAACTGGATTATTTGAGCTGGATTTAACATGGAATCCTCCTTTCTCTGATGTAGCTTTCATAGTACCAAACAGTACCACACACACTTCCAAAGGAGGGAAACAATTAAACAGTTCTCCCCAGCTACAACACCTATGAACCACAATAACCAGCATGGCAAGCTATCCCTAAGGTTCAGCAGTGGCATTCATATCTAGACAGTCACCAATGCCTATCTAATTGAACTGAAAACCTGCTCAAATCATGCCTGGTACTAGAAACCTAGTCCCCTACCTGGGGTTAGTGAGCCGTGGGTCTTACAGAAGAACCTACTACTGCCAATCTAGTAGAAAAGGGTAATCCTAACTACATCCCAAAGTGTATCCTTATACCCACAGGTAAGTATAGCTCTCAACCTTCATCAAAGAAACCCCTCTTTATAGCAAATGGAGACCACTACAGAGAAACACAGACGGACACAATGTGGAGATCAGCCAGTTGTGTGGAGCCCAGCCTCATTGGGTGCATATACAACACAGCTCATGCACATAAGGCTCCGGGAACATCACAGAAGATGGGCAGAAAGATAGTTAGGACCAATAAAGTCTGCTCTCAGACTGTCTTCTAGAAATGATTCCCTAAACAAGACCTGAATGATGATGTTGTCAGTAGACACACTAGAGCAGAAGAGGGGAATCTCAAGAGATCCACCCAACACAAAGAACTGCAAGGGACTAACGACTGCTGAAAGAGGGAGAATGAACCTCTTAGGATGAGGCTCCTAAGTGCTTCTCCAATACGATGTGGTCGTCCCTGAAATCATATATACATAATTAAGAAAAATGTATCTAGCAGGCTGTAGTTATATATTTGTGCCCCTCTCTTTCCTCTCCCTCAAGGTGTGTGTGTGTGTGTGTGTGTGTGTATGTATGAGTGTGTGTGAGTATGTGTGTATATATGTGTGTATGTGTATGTATGAGTATATATGTATGCGTATATGTGCGTATGTGTGTATATATGTGTATGTGTGTGTGTGTATATATATATAATCAAAAAAAAGAGGCCATCAATTTGAGAGGGTGTAAAGGAAAAACAGAAGGGGTAGAAGGAAAAGAAAGGAAGGAAGAAGTAATAAAATTATAATTTAATAAAAATGCATTATTAAAAAATCTAGGGCTGGAGAGATGGCTCAGAGGTTAAGAGCACTGACTGCTCTTCCAGAGGTCCTGAGTTCAATTCCCAGCAACAACATGTTGGCTCACAGACATCTGTAATGAGAACTGGTGCCTTCTTCTGGCCTGAAGGTACACATGCAGGCAAAACACTGTGTACATAGTAAATAAATAAATCTTTTAAAAAAATCTATCGCCAATACAGCTTTGTTTTCTCCCCAGAAAGCATATAATCCTGGCTGCAAATAGGTTTCGACAATGTCATAAATGTGTATGGAGCACAGCCAATATAGAATGTCACTCTAGTCACTGTGTCTGTTACTAATTCCTCCAATAAGTGATAGCCAATCCCCAAGCATTGTCTGTCTGTGCTGGAAAATGAAAGGCAAGAAACACCATGTTCATGAACAATGTGACAATAGAGGCTGTCATCTTGTACAGCAAGAAGGATAGAGGAAAGAGGAAAAGAAAAGGAAAAAATATGTCTCACCTACTAAGTAAAAGGAGAAGACCCAGGCAAGCATGTAAGGGGCAGGCAAGGAGAGAAGATCCATTTAAAAGTCAAATACTGTCCCCATGTGAAGTTTCCTTTCGTGGCTGAGTCAATAGGCCCTGTCACTGTACCGCTCTCCTCTCAACACGATGTGCATAAATCTGCCTCACACTTGAGGTGTGTTGTACATGACTGAACTGAATGTACATGAAAAATTATATATGATTCCACTCATTAAATACAACTGATCATTACTTAATGAAACAAAGAAAAACAGGGGTGAGTCTAGGTCTACACAGATTCCCAGGTGGCTAATGAGGTTCTTGCCACGTGAAATGTCTCCCCAAAACAGGCAGAAGTTCACCAGGAACAGGACAGTGCTGAGTTTATCTCTGGGCAAAAGAAGGCTGTAGTGCTTATTCCTCTCCAGTGATGCATGGGTCTGAAGAGAAATCCATAGAGAAAGTAAAGCTTGTGCAGACTCCAGGGCTAATTTTTATGACCGCCATCATGTTCCATTGTGGTTAAGATAAACATGGCTTCTTAATATATGCATATTATATGCACACACACCCTTGAAAGCAGCCCGGCTCTGCCTCAGGACGGCAGAAGGGCCCTCAGCATTTCCATTATAAAATCTGATTCTCGGGGATTTATAACTAAACTGAAGATTTCCTGCAGAGTGAGAGAGGATCACCAGGTCTCGTCTGAAAGTACAATTTGGCGCTGAGTTTTCTGGGAAGTTTGGTTTTGTCGTTATCAAGTTATGGAAATGCAAAAATAAACAAGCCAAATCTTACTGTGCTCTGGCTTCTTTCCCTTTTTTATTTTTATTTTAAACCTTTGTAAAGCTTTCAAATAGCTTGGTTATCTGAAATGACATTTAGTCCAAAATATGGATTTCTTCCTTAAAATGGCTGCAACGTTGACATTTAAGAATTGGTTATTACACATGCATAGAAGGTGCTGCTCCAAAAGCTACTTGGCTGCACTGTGCAATATGGTATGTACCATGCATACTTAATGCCCACTGGACAAATGACCCCTTTCTTTGCTGGGCTGAGGAAATAGCTTTTAGCAGAAATGACAAATATATTACCAATTCAATTACTGCTTTATTATATTGCGCTCATTAAAAATTTCTTGAAGAGGAGCATAGATTGTGCAAAAATTACTTAATTTCATGCATCATTCAAAAAGCAATTATTTACCTCCAAATGAATATTGGCCAACAGGCTCTAAGAGCCTCTCCACTGAAGAAGGCCTTGGAAAATGACAATTATGATTTTTAGCAAGAACCAGAGATACGAAAGAACATAATGAAAATCAGAAGGATGTTTAAGAAACAGTCCCAGGAATTACCCCTGTAGTTTCTCCCAACGCCACAAGAATATCCCACATGCTTTAAAATACACTCCGAACACACAGATTTCTATCATCTAAATAAGTTTGTTGAAAAAAGTCAAGAAGTGGTTGTTTTCCCTGTAAGCCTCAGCTGAGGGCAACATTAAGAAAGCAGGAGCCTAGAGAGAGGCCTTGTACAATGGGAACCTGACTGACCTGGTGGCAGGTCCCAATGGTGAAGCGAGTGCTTGCTGCTCACTGCTACAGGCCAGACTTCACACCAGGCATGACCACACTGATGCCAGCCCTGGCATCAAAGCACTAATGGTCTAACATGGGCAGGTTTTATGTTCTAAGTTGGTATCCAGGCTTCATCAGGTATCTCTCTCACTAGTAACATGTACTCATGAAACTGATGTTAAGGACCAAACAAAAGACTTGTCAATTATTGTCACAGACAACTAAAGGAGAGGGTGAGTCTGTAGGTAGGAGGGACAAAAGCAGAAGTGTTTATAACATCCATATATGATCAATAAAGAGAGGCCTGGGGTCTCTGGACTTGGGAAGACACTCCTTAAATGAACACATTCAAAGGCTTGGCCACACCACAGCTGATTAAAATTGTGTACAGTTCTGAAGAATTTTCTGATTATGTCTTTTCCCATTTGCCCACTTGATTGGCCTAGAAATTCTGAAGGAGAAATAGGATGGGTTTTGTCCTTATTTTCTTACCAGCTAATATTTGGAGAGAATGGCCCAATCCCAGGGCTAGACCAGAACACAGGAACAATTAGAAATGGTATCAGTGACTCCTTTGTAATATTTTTCTGAAGCTATGATTGTCAATAAATCTTTTAAAAAACATTCTGACAAATCCAGGTTTTGTTTATTCCATTAAGTAGCTGGGACTGTTGTCACGTGCTACCATCCACACTTCCAATGCTCTTGCTATGGTTAGAACAGTAATGCTCATAGCTTCATGGTTAAGACTGTGTGGTCATTACCACCACAACCAAGGACAAGTCAACTTCCCTGCCAGCTGGCTTTCTCTGCTATCAAGACTAAGACATTTGCTGTTGGGGAAATGGACACTGAAGTGCTTACACCACATAGTGAGACTGGCCACATAGGAGTGAGAACATGCTCAGTGCCTGCATCTCACAGTGAGACTGGCCACACAGGAGTGAGAAGATGCTTCGGCTGTATGACGTCTCATTTGACTTCCTCTGCGCACATCACTGCTAAACTTCACAGTACCACATAATGAGTGTGATGAGCAGGCCCCGTGAATTAGAATAATGAAAATGATCATTCACCTCTGACTTTTCTGAGCTTTGCTCTACCCTGTTAGAATTAAGGTGGGTCAACCTATCCTTCTATGAAGGACATCTGGCTGCAATATGCATGCACTGGACACACAGGAAGATGAGGAGCCCAGACGCTGAGAGAGTCTGGTTTGTGAGACAGAATGCAGAGCACTGGAAGAAGCCTGGGATGCGCAGCCAAATTCTGCGCTCAGCCCGCCTTCCACCGCTTGCTGTGTGACCTCGATCAATTTCACCCCTCAGCCTTAGTTTCCCTATGGGGGAAAATAAAGTATGAGTAATCATAACACCCCGACATCTCAGGGGCAGGTACGAAAGTGAAGGTGCCTTGAAAACTATGCAAAGAAGTGTAGTCACGTGAGGTATCGTTTTTAAGGGATTGTTATTATTTTCATGACCACAGGGGATTTTTGTTTTGTTTTGTTTTAAATGTGGGTTTTTAAATGCCTGAGAAAATGGGGCGGTCACAGGACCATGACTTTAAACAAACTTTATTTGGGCGCATGACTGACTGGCAATTGTGTGCAATCATTTTAGCTGTCACGGGCCCAGAGAAATGTGGGAGAGCTCTTCCATGAAATGTTTATATTTCATAAACAAAATGATGTGCTTAACAGTCAGAGCGATGGGAGGGTTCCGGCTAATGCATTTTCCAATGTGTGAGGCAGATTATTAATGCGCTCCAGTAGCTGTTAATTTCAGTTTGCCGGAATGATTTATGAGGAGGTAAAGGAGAGAGACATAATCTAATTGAGATCAGAATCACTGTTCTAGCAGCAGAACACCAGCACGGGCCCTGGGCACAGCAGGATGATTAATACCTAATAAGCAAATAATCCGTTAAATTATTATAAACATTACTTTTGACAACTCTTTTGTTGGCAAATGAAAGAGGGGGGAAAGAAACAAAGAAACAAAGGTATAAAAACTTCCTCTGCTTCCTCTACTGATGAGGGAAGGAGAGATTTTTGTCAAAGCAAAGGTGATGGGCATCACAGTGGCCTTGGATGTTGTGATCAATTTTAAGAACATAAGGGAGGGTTTTTTCCGTAATACTTGTGACACGTGTCTAGAGTAAGGTCACTCAGCAGAATGGGTGAGAATCACACCCACTCTCAGAGGACAGCCCTTGTTCCCACACCTTATCAAGACCTCTCTAGAAAGCAAGCCAGCCCTTGCCACCCTGAAGATCATAACTATAGAGACTACAAGGGACATGTGAACAATCACTTCACACCATTCACTTTTGTTCTCTTCATTTTTGTATTTTTAATAATATGGCAAAATGTATGGTAATTTTTAATAATGGGGTAAAATTCTAAATTGCCATTTTATTCATTTTCCCAAGATATTAGATATATCTACATTGTCATGTAGTTGTCATCTCTAGGAGACCTGATCTTCTGAAACTGACTGTATCATTGAACAATCTCTATTCTTTGTGTCCAAGAATAGGACAGTCATTGTATTTCCTAACCTGGGATTTGACTCCTGTAGGGAATGCATACAAATGGAATCAGAACACTCATCCTTTTGTGACTGGCTTATTTCACTTAGCAGAATGTCTTCATGGTCCATTCATGTGATAGAAGGTGCCAGAACATTGCTTTAAAGCCAAATAATATTTTATTATATGTCATATTTTATTTAACCGTTATTCATCTGCCAATGGACAGTTGAGTTAATTCCATCTTTTGGTCACTGTGACTAATGTTTCTATGAAAATAGATGCATGCCTATACCTACTTAAAACTCTTTCTCAGTTCTTTTAGATGGTACCAGAAGTGAAACCAAGGGATAATATGAAAATCCCTTTTTTATTTTTTTTAAAGAAATTTCTACACTTTTCCCATAGTGCCTGCACCCCTATCTCACCAGCAGTACACTGGAAATCATCCAATTTCTCCACATCCTCACTGACCCCTATTATTCCCTTGATTACACCTGAATGTAGCTAGACACAATAGATACATAAAATCACGTGTTTAATGGTCATCCTAATGGATGAGAACTAGCTTTTTCTTAAATAGATTGAGTTTGTCAAATCTTATTGTATCCTCCTAACCAAGGACCCAGTAAAGAGTTCTTTTAGCCTTGGGCCTGCTCGGGGACTCTTCTTTTGTCTGTAAATCGGCAAGTATTTGGCATCTACATTATGTAGAGCCTAGACCCAATTGAACACATGCTTGTTCACTAAAGAGGCAAACCTGCTTGAATGACTAAAGAACCGGTAAAGAGGCCACCAGCTGGGTGTAACAAGCATGTGCATGCATCGGAATGAGGAAATCGAGTAGAGCCTCTTTCACTACAACCCAGAAATCTCAAACCTCAAGCCTGACTTCATCTTCCTTTGCTTCTTCTTTAATAATTTTCCATGGACCTCCTGTCTCTAAGATTAATCATGGCTACTTGAAGCAGGACACCATCATTTCTTCACTCTCCTCCCCCTTGCTCTTTCGTTGTCTACCCTTCCTTCCCAAAGCTGCTTTATTCATAGACATTGAAAACCCATTATTTTCCAATATTTAAAACAAAATTGAATTTTCGTATTAAGTTGTATTTTAAATAATGTGGAGCCATTTTATTTACAATTTATTTGCTTTATTTATAATTTATTTACTTTGTTGGAGACAGGGTTCTACTCTGTAGCACACATAGCCTGGCCTAAAACTCTGTGTAGCTCAAGGTAGACTCAAGTTTGAGATCCTTCCATCATAGACCCCACTCTGAGTGTTAGGGTTCGAGGTATGCACCCCATGCCCAGAGGTTGAGCATTTCAAAGTTGACTTTTTGTAGTTCAAGAGTCCTGATCATGTCCTTTGCCCATTTCCCCTTTTTGTTTTAATGCTTTGCATTAATTATTTTTAAAAGGGTTTTTTAATCACTTTAAATTATGTGTATGTGGGTATCTCTGTATATATATGCTTATGTGTGTTCAGGTGACGGCAGAAGCCAGAAGATGGTGTCAGATCCCCCAGAGTTGGAGTTTCAGGCAGTTGTGAGCCACCTGATGTGGATACTGTTGCTCCAGCCACCTGTACTAGCGAGTTTATGTTAGGCAATAGACATATTGTCTGACATGTGAATTAAAAATAGAGTTTTTCCTATTTGTCATTCATCTTTTTTCACCTCATCTGTTTTGTTCCTGTCATTGTCATTGCTATTTTTATATCCCTTTAGAGTTTACTTTTTCTCAGAGCTGTCAGCCCTCTGTCACTTTTATGATTATGATTATGATGCCAGTCTTTTATTCCAGTTATCATCAGTTATATAACAAAGACTTTGCTCATCTTGATAGTCTTAGAAAAATTTGATCACATTTTCTTCTAGTAATTTTTATGACCTCATGTTCACATTTCTGTTGTTGGCTGTTCCTTGTATTCCTCTCTGTATCTCTAGTTAAGTATGCACAAATGTGTTTATTAGAAAAACAGTAAATGAGCTTTTGGGAAATGGACTGTGGAAATGTAGAAGGGTTTGGGGAAATACACATTCATATTTCTTCAAGAAAAAATTATGTAACCAAACGACCGGATTTTGAAGTTCAGAAGATGGAGACACTGTGGGTAATTTGAGGAGGGCTAACCTCAGCTAACCTTGGCTTTGCTGATCAGGGGTTGTAAACAGATTATGATGTCTAACAGTAATTTTCCTGATCACAGCACATACCCCTCCTTGTGGGAAGTTTCTCAAGAACTGTGCATGGTGAGGACACATGACCAGGTTGAGACCAGGTTTGCCATCCCCATTTCCAAACTATATGGCTCACTCTTTGAATATCATTGGTGTAACCAAAAGCTGAAGTTGACAACTCCCATTTTGATCCTTTATCTGGGTGAGTAGGTCACTTCTAAATGGGAAATTAGACTCTGCCCCTCTTTGACAGTTTCTTTCAGAAATCTAGGCATATTTGTGAGTCAGAGATTAGATAGAGTTGGAGACTGGCACTGTGCTATCCAACCCGATTTTAGGACTGGGGATATGGCTCCGACATAGAAGTCAAAGTGTAGCTGCTAATTCTGTCTCCTGGCCCATCTATACGGAAGCTTCAGAAGATGTGACAGCCCTCCAATATACTCCAAAGCTGTCCTGAAGAAAGAGGGCTGCTTTGAGTATCCTCATTTCCTCTGGCTTTGCTGGTTTTCCAGTCATAAAACAAAATAAAGAAAAACTCCTATTGCTAATAGAGGAGTGGATGAATAAAACATGATTTATATGCACAATGGATTTTCTTTTCATCCAAAAGAGCAAGATTATGTCATTTTCAGAAAGATAAAATTTTTTGTCTTTTGTGGCCCCTAGATTTTATATAGATAGATAAAATCATTTATGTGTATATAGCTTAACGTACACATAAATACATGCAACATTGTCAAGGAAAACAAAGGGGATAGTTAGAAAAGAGGGAGAGAAACAGAAAAGAAGGCATAACTGGGGATGTGTTCAGCATGCCACATACACTTGTCCAGAAACCTAAAAAAAAATTAATAAAACCTTTTTGTGATTTTATGAGAGTTTTATTTTGTTGACAAACATTGACTCCTTTTTATGCAGTTAAATTCTATAGTTTCTGTTTTTCCCAACTTTCCCTCAAAGTAGCTCTGGGATGCTTGCTATACTCAAGCCTGTGTGTCTCTGGAAAGTTGCCCAGGGTACTGTGCAGAGAGACTCGGCACATTTGGACTGTGTGGAGGAGAAAACAAGGTGCACTTGGTGTACACGTGAAGGCTGGCGATGGATGGACATTTGGTTCAGTTAAAACTGACCAGAAGTTAGAGGAGGCTGCTCCGAGGCCACCACTGTCCAGAAGTCTTTCTCCCATTCACTCTGTCTGGTGTCGGCTCCCAGAGATCTTAGCAAGGGAATCACTAGCTATTTCACAGATGTGAGGAGAGCTCTAGAGGGCAGGGGTGTGGATTCACCAAAGGGAGCTGATGGTGATCAATACTTTGTCATTAATGCAGGGTCATGTCCCTCCATCTTTCTGTATTGATGCAGGATCATGCTTAGGACATGGAGAGATGGATGAACCTCTTACCGGTTCTCTTGGAGATGTCATAGACATTTCTAGTACAAAGCAATATGTGCATGTGGGACTTACCACGAGTTGACAGAGTGAGGTAGTAGTATCCATGCTGTAACTGCAAGCCACCACCCAGTTTCTGTGTTTTCCCCACACTTATCTGGTGCATCACTGACTCCTTTAAAAAAATTCATTTATTTTTATTTTATGTGTATTGTTTCGCCTGTGTGTATATATGTGAGAAGGTGCCAGCTCCCTGGGAACTCCATATGGGTGCTGGGAATTGAACCCAGGTCCTCTGAAAGAACAGTCAATGCTCTTAACTACTGAGCCACCTCTATGGCTTGCCTTCAATCAGCCCGACTTTTAAAACATTCTGGCAAACATCTGCATTTTTCTTTGTCACTTAATTTTTTTTTTCTTGAGACAGGTTCTTTCTATGTAGTTCAGCAGAATTTTGTCTACCTGCCTCTACCCCCAGAAGGCAGGAGGGGCTTATGGGCACGTGCTGAACTACTTATTTTTCTATACACTGCAATTACCCAAGTCCAAAACACCCTCCTGTCTCACCCAGATATCATCACAACCTCCTGTTGTCTTCCAAATTACAAACTCATCCCATTACAATCTCTTTGGCACTTAGCTGTTGTTGCCAGTCATGTCCCCAACCCTTAAAATTGATAAGGATTTCTTACTGTTTTCCAGATAAAACCAAACCTTGAGGGCTCTGGATGCTGTTTCTTGTTTGCCTCCAGTTTTACATTTCCTCCTGATTGAATCAATGAGCTCTCAGCTTTCTGGCTGAGTCTACTTCCTCTGAGGAACCAAATCCTCTTGTGCCTTGAAGCTTTCCTCTCTGCTCTCACTGCAGTTTTATTGGGTGGCTTCTCCTCACACTTCACTTTCAGAAACAAACATACCACAAGAACCAGGCAGCTACTCAGAGCTTTGCCCTGACCTTCAAATGTAAATCTGCCTCCACTGGGCCTGCCTCATTACTTGGTCCTCTTCATAGTTCTTACTGTGATTTGTAAACACATTTAACATTTCTTATTTCCTTAATTCCTTTCTCTCCTTCTGGAGTGTGTAAACTCATGAGGGCAGGAAACCATTTTGCTTGCTCATGTCGTGAATTGCAATAGTGATTGGTGACCGCGTGGGTTCAGATGTGTCCTGGATCACCAGTGACATCTGATGGATGATGGGTAAGAGTAAAGACAGATGCTTAGAGTTGGGATGGGACAGCTCTGATGGTCATATCCCCTTGTCTTTATTTAAAGATAAATAGGGTCTTTCGGTGCCATCCAGGTTGGTCTGACTTGTGATCTTCTGCCTCAGCTGCTGAGGGATTATAGGAGTGCACTGTTAGACTCCCGGAAAATTCAGGTATCCGGCCACGACCGCGGTCACCCCAATCACCAGGCAGATTCGAGAGCTTGCTGCAAACTGCATGAGGCTTTATTGTAATTTAACTAGCTAACCCCATGTTAGCTCAGGTCTTTCACCCACCCGCCATGGTGGATGGCTAGCAAAAGACAGCTCCTAGAGCCTCCGGAGAGATCTTTTAGGACAGCGTCAGGGTAGTGTCTAGGGGTACGCATAGGCTCACGATTGGTGTGCCTCCAGGCTTGGAGGGCTTGCCCTGTGTTGATTGGCCAACTGGTTGTTATGGCCCATAGGCCCTCCCAGGGTGGTTGCTATGCTTTGTGCGTCATTGCTGTGCGATTGTCCGTAAAGCACACCCAGGGTCGTAAAGCATAGCGCCACCAGCTAACTTCTGATTGGTTCCTTGTCATGAGGCAGGCATCTGACTTTCTAGTGACTAAGACAAGGTCATAGAGCATGTGTTTGGCCGTTATGGCTGCCAAAAGGGAAGCTGGTCCCTTCAGCACCACTGATCTATGTCACTTTTCAGATACCTCTTGGAAGACCTCTGTGATGGAGCCTGCTTCTAAGCATTTACAAAGTACCAATGTTATCATTTCCAGCATGTCCAGGGACCCAGGCTGCAGACATGGCTATCAGCATTCAGGCAAAATGCCTAGTCATCCCTGGGCCTTATGTAACCTATGTGCATGCGAAGTGTGGGTTGCATAATCTACATGCCTGCGTGGTCCCATATGCATGTGCTGAGAAACCTTTAAAATCATACATGTTGCCCCACTCTCTTTCCCCTACACACTTCTTCCAAACAGGCCTGTTCACTCCCCCTTCTTCCCTTTCCCCACACTTTACTAATAAAACAGTGAGTTTGTTGTAAATCTTGTGATCCACTCTTGCACATGGTAAATGACAACCTGCCCTGAGAATTCTACACCAACAGGTCTGGGTCCATGATTTTTGCATGGGATCTCTTTTCCGAGATCAAGGAATATAATATTGAGGGTGGGACTGTGGATTTCTGTATATTGTTTTCTACCTCCAATTCTCTAAAGATTGTGAGGAAAAAAATGCTTTTCCAGGCTACTCGGAAATCATGAGCAGTAAGAATTACACATTCTAACAGGAATGGAGGGCTAATTACAAGTTTGGCATCTTCTTCCCTGACTGTGTAAGGGCCTACCTAGAAGATTTGGAATTCATTAAATTTAGAACAATTTTGTTTACCTAATGTAGACTTTGAATGCAAGAAAGATACACCCTTTTCTAGCATTCTTGGAGTAGGTGCAATTTAGAGTTACTCTTACTAGACATTGGCTATTTGACATAGCAACTCCAAGAAAGTATTTGGGGAGTATCTTTAATGGCTTTACAGAGTAATGTCTTAGCAATACTATAAAGGCTTCTGCATGGAAAATTCCAAAAGTTAATAAACTCTCAGAAAGCAAATCAAGTTGATGGTAAGTAATTTCACATGCTCTTGTGACAATATTACCTAGTGACATTTTGTCTTGACTTTAAGTTGATTGGCAAGGGGCTGGAATAGTATATAAAATCAGGTCCAAATGTTTAGTTACTCGCTATTTGCTGATCGATTTTCCCATATGTCTTAATGCTTCCCCTGAGCAGTAATTCTTAGATTACTCACATGCACTTTAATACTAATTATAATGATTAGAAATATCTTAAAGTCTCACAGCAAGTTACACTCTTCAGATTAGATGTTAATGTAATTGATGACTTCATTCTTGTGAGCCTACCTTAGTAGACAAAATTGAGGTTAAGAAAAGAGATATGTCAATAATAGAATTTGGTAAAAGAAGTTAGAGCCACCAGAGCATTGGGTGGTCGGCCTACTCTTACTAGACATTGGCTAAAATTTACTCTTGCTAGACATTGGCTATTTGACATATAGCAAAGAGTCAGCAGTCTCATTTGGTAGATTATTGATTTGATTTGGGGTATTATTTGTTCAGTAAAAAGAAAAAATAACTTAACATGGAAACAAATTCTTGAAGGGACTTATTAAAATAAAGAAAGTGGCTGGATGGTGATAACTCATACCTTTAATCCCAGCGCTCGGGAGGCAGAGACAGATGGATCTACAGAATGACTTCCAGGACAGCCAAGGCTATACAAAGAAAACCTGTTTTGAAAAATAAAACAAAAAAATTTAAAAACAAAAAAGAACATGTGCAATTTATGCAATATTTTTAAAGATTTACTTCTATTTTTATTTGTGTGTGTGTGTGTGTGTGTGTGTGTGTGTGTGTGTGTGTAAATTTCTGTGAGTATATCACAGAATGTGTGCAAGTGCCCACAGAGTCCAGAAAAAGGTGTTTGAGCCCCTGCAGCTGGAGTTATAGGAGGTTGTAAACCACCTTGTATGGGTGCTGGAAACCAAAGTTAGGTCTTCTGAAACAGCAGCAAATCCTGCTAAGCACTGAACCACCTCTCTAATCCCTAAGATTTTCCTTTTCTACAAAAATTTAATGAAATTGTTTAAATTTTAAATGTGGGGACTTTTCTGAACAGAAACAGAGGAGTGTGAATAGTGGGTGGGGGAGGGAATGGGAAGAGAGGAAGGAGGGGAAAACTTGGTTGGGATGTAGAATTAATTAATTAATAAGAAGGGCTTGGGTCGTTTAGTGGTAAACACTTGCCCACTGTGCAGATGTCCCTAAATTCAATCCCAGAACTGAAAAAAAAAGATAAAATAAAATTTGAAATATGCCTAATCCTTTGACCTGTTGACTCTAATTGACTTGTTCCACTTTCAGAGAGTTGTTTACAAGGCTGTAAAGTGTACAAGTTCAGTGCAGCCAGAGGACCAAAGGAAGCCCATTGTTAAAGGCCTGAAGACCAAGCAACATGTCTTCCAGGGTCCAGATGATGAAGTTAGATGTTGATGTGTGCCTGTTTCCTGGTGACTTTAAATTCCAGACACCTCTTGATAGCTGTCATCTACATCAGAGGATAAGGACAAAGAGACAACAAAGAGACAACAAACTACACTCCTAGGGTTTTACATGACCAGGTTGGTAAGTTGCCCGTGAGCCAGTACAGGCCTTGAATGGTGGCAAGCCTCCTTGGAATAAGCAGGTCTCAGACGTCAAAGTCTTCAGTTGCTCTGGGGAGGCAGGGTCAAAGAAAGGTCACCAGAAATATGCTCAAAAGTGGATGACTCTCATCTGAGAAATAGGCAGGTTCCCACAGAGAGGACCTTCATACTCCACAGGGGACCCTTGGGAGATCAAGCATGTGGGTACCTGGGAACTGGAAGGGTGAAGCCCGAAAGCAGTGTCAGTGGCAGTGATGCAGCATGGAGGAGGGTGAGGGCCTTGTGCAAAGTCCCTTCACACTCAGCCCCCAGTGTGTCATTCATGGCTGAGCCAGACTCGACGGACAGTACTTAAATTAAAAGTGAGTGTGCTGCTGTTAAGCAAGTGAAGTAAAACACAAAGAGGGGAGATAAAAACTGATAGTAGAGGGGTAGGTGTGGTCTCAGCACTTTGTTTGCACCTATGGGATTGTCCTAATGGAATTCTGTGTACAATTAATTCATATGCACTAGTAAGAGAAGTGGCTGCCCTGGAAACTCTGTCGTTTCTCAGATAGGACTTTTTAATATCCCAAAAGTATCCTGACCACAAAAAAATAATATTGTTCTTAAACACAGAAAGCTATTTAATGGGTGGAGGATGCCATGGGATGTACACAAGACTTGAAGTAGTGGAAGAGAAACATGGTAGAGAGTACTGGCTGAAAAGAATGTGGCATCATGGGAGCACAGCACTTCACTAGATAAAGCAGGAAACACAGAGTGAACTTGAGATATGGAGTAGCTTTTGTGGAAGGAGGGACATTCATGAAGAACCACACAGTCAGTAAGACAAAACGACAGCCCACAGATTGAGAAAAGATATTCACCAACCCCACATCTGACAGAGGGCTGATTTCCAAAATATACAATGAACTCAAGAATCTAGCCACCAAAACACCAAACAATCCAATTAAAAAGTGGGGTGCAGAACTAAATAGAGGATTCTCAAAAGAGGAATATAAAATGGCTGAAAGACACTTAGGAAAGTGCTCAAAATCCTTAGCCATCAGAGAAATGCAAATCAAAACAACTCTGAGATACCATCTTACTCCTGTCAGAATGGCTAAAATAAAAAACAGTCAATGCTGGAAAGGCTGTAGAGAAAAAGGAACACTCCTCCATTGCTGGTGGGAGTGCAAACATATAAGACCACTTTGGAAATCAGTATGGTGGTTTCTCAGGAAAATGGGAATCAGTACCTCAAGATCCAGCAATTCCTCTCTTGGGCATATACCCAATAATGCACATTCATACAATAAGGACATATGTTCAACCATGTTCATAGCAGCGTTGTTTGTAATAGCCAGAACCTGGAAGCAACCTAGATGCCCCTCAACTGAAGGGGCATTTACACAATGGAGTACTCCTCAGCAGAAAAAAAGCAGTGGAATCTTGAAATTCGCAGGCAAATGGATGGAACTAGAAGAAACCATCCTGAGTGAAGTAACCCAGTCACAAAAAAGACAAACATGTTATGTACTCACTCATATATGAATTTTAGACATAGAGCAAATGATTACCAGCCTACAATCCTCACCAAAGGAACTAGGAAAAAGAAGGACTCAAAGAGAAGAATGCATGGACCCCAGAGAAGGGGAAGGGGCAGGAACTCCTGAGCTAATTGGGAGCATAAGGGGAGGGGAGGGAGAGTTGGGAAAATGAGAGGGGGAGAAGAGGAGGGGAGAGGAGGAAATGGAGGAGCAGAAAGGTTGAGTCAGGGGAAGAATAGAGGACAGCAGTATGAGAGATATCATAACAGTGGGAGCCATTATAGGTTAGAGGAGACATCTGGCACTAGGGAGATTTCCAGAGATCTACAAGGATGACACCAACTAACAATAGGCAATGATGGAGAGGCTACCTTAAATGCCCTTCCCCTATAATGAGACTGATGACTGCCTTATATGCCACCCTAGAGCCCTCACCCAGTGGCTGATGGAAGCAGAGGCAGACACCCACAGCTAAACACTGAACTGAACTCTGGAACCCAGTTGCAGAGAGGGAGGAGTGAAGCACAAAGAGGTAGGGACCAGGCTGGTGAAACCCACAGAAACAGCTGACCTGAAAAAGGGGAGCACATAGACCCCAGACTCATGTCTGGGAGGCCATCACCAGATCCAGACCCCTCAATGTGGATGTCAATGAGGAGGCCTTGGTACTCTACGGGGTCCTGGTAGTGAATCAGTATTTACCCCTGGCATAAGAAGGGACTTTGGGAACCCATCCCACATGGAGGGATGCTCTGTCAGCCAACACATGGGGGAGGGCCTAGGCCCTGCTCAGGATGATATGACAGACTTTGGGGACCCCCATGGAGGGCCTTACCCTCCCTGGGGAGCAGAGGGGGCATGAGGTGGAGGGCTGGTGGGGGGGCTGGGTAGGGGAGGGAGAAGGGATTGACATGTGAAGCGGCCTTCTTTCTATTTTGAACTAATAAAAAATAAACTCTTGGGAAATAAATAAATAAGTAAATAATAGTGATGATGATGATGATGATGATGATGATGATGACAATAATAATAATAGAAGAACCTGAACCCAACGTAGAAATCGTATGCTGCAAGACAGTGCCGGAAAACTGTCAGCGCTCTGCTGGCTCTGCTCCTTTCCAGCCAGCTGGTTACATCTTCCCTCCTTCTGTCCAAACTCAGTACCAACCTGCTCAGCAAAAAGAACTGAGCTCCAGCACAAATAAGTAACTTTGTTACAAAGATGCTGACGGATTAATTTTAAAAAATTAGGCTAACTCGAGTTTAGTGTCTTAATTGAATGTTTTATTTAGCCATATAAATTCTACCCTGGTTGCCACAAATAATTGAGTAGTCTGTAAAAAAGAAATTAGTGGCATAACCATTTGAAAGTGGAGGAGACAAAACGAAATAATTTATATCATTTATAAATAACAGTGGAAATACAAAACCTAATAAAATTAACTGGAGAGGAGATATATTTGGGACCAGTGAGATGACTATGTAAAGGCACTGGCCAACAAGTCTGAGGACCTGAGTTCTTTCCCAGGACCTGAATACAAGGAGAAAATCAACTCCTGAAAGCTATCCACACACACACACACACACACACACACACACACAAATACACACACACTAAAGATTAAAAAGATACATCTGTATGACAATCAACTAGTTAGATATAAACACACAGACATACAAGCTAGTATTGCCTAAATACTAATAATATAGTTACAAAACATCATGAAAAAAATGATAACATAACAAACTAAAATATAAGAACTATAGGACTAACACTACCTAATAACATCAAAATGCAATCATTTTTTAAACTAAAAATACATATTTTGCTGAGCACACATTTAGAAATTAGTAATCTGCTTGCTGACAGTTGTCTCCATGCCATTTATTTAACCTGAAACCAACGGACGGGCAGGCAAGATGTGTGACATATGCTAAGTCATGACCCAATCAATGGGGATGCGTAAGCACACTGCTTCAGCCACACAGGGGCACCTACTGACTGTCGCTCTGCCTAATGTATGTCTGTGTAACACAGGAATCCTGTGAAATACCATTCCTCACTGTTTCCATCAAAAGGGAAAGGAAATGGTGTGGTGGTGAGTTTGTGACCAAAGCCCTATGCTGTTGAGTTTTGTTTTGTTTTATTTTTTTCTGGGGGAGGGAGCTGTTGCTTCAATAGGCCATGATAACTGATGACTGGAAGCAGTCTCCACAAACTGCCTATAGCTCCGGGTATTTCAATTTATCTTTCTGGCCTGGCACCTTCCTAACATAAAGCGTGCTGCTGAGAGCATCCCAAAGGCTGGGTTCGTGGAGGCTGCTAGAAGAACTGAGCTCCATGAGAAGTCTGCAACCGTTGACTTGCTAAACTCAAGCAGATGATTCCTAGGTCAACTTCCTGTTAGCCAAGCATTTCCTTTACCAAAATTATCCTTTCCTGCTCTCCTGTCTCCCTATGTAGCCCAGGCTAACCTCAAATTAACAAAGGCCACCAGCTCCCCGTTCCACTATCTTTTTACTTTATTTATTTATTTATTTATTTATTTATTTATTTATTTATTTTGCATCCTGACCACAGCCTCCCCCACCTCCCTTCCACACACATACATACATCTTACCAACTTTTTGAGTGTTCCTCAGAAAAGTGTCACACAAGCACACACACACATTTGAGTAAAGTCAGCTACAGTGATGCTCACCTGTGACCCCAGCAGTTGGCAGATGTGGGAAGCTGAGACGGTAAGGGCTGTGAGCTCAAGGCTAGCCTGGGCTACATAGAAAGACCCTGGCTCAAAAACAGAAAGAAAAAGAAATTGGGTGGATTTCTCCCGAAACGCCTCAGCTCCACATTCTATGATGCCATATTGGCAGCTTGAAGTTGGCTCTGGTGGAAGTATTTGTTCCATGAAAACTGACAAATGATACAAATTGGGGCTTTTGATTCTTCCTGAAGGGCCACTTACTAAACATTTAGCAGGAACCCCTTGCCAGCTTCCTCAGAATCCAAACCAAGTATTTACTCCAAAACATTTTTAGGACACACCAATTTTCCTTCATTTGCATTGCCACTGCCCAAATTCAAGCCATCATTGTCACCCTCTGGGTTGTCAGACTCCTTCCACTCAGTTCTGCAGAGCTCCCAGACAGCTTTCCAGGCAGCAGCATGAGTGACTCTTCTTAGGCCTCACATCTCTGCTTAAAGTTCCCAAATGGATTTTTATGCCAGTGGGATGGTCTAAATTCCTCACCACAGTGGACCTGTGTCTTCTGTTTGTCTTTGCTAGGCACTCCTCCAGGTATAGGGATACCAGGGCAGATGGTAGAGCTAACCCTGTCCTCCAAATGCTTACCTGCTAGAGTGGTAATAAAAAGCATGAAAGGAGAAAATAGGGGCTAGCAGTGTAGCTCATTGGTAGAGTGCATGCATAGTATGCACCAGGCCTTGGTTCAGTATCCAGCATGCCGAAGAAACAAGAAGATGGGGAGGAGGCAGGAAAGAAAGAAAGGAGGAGGTGGTGAATGCACTTGCCCTTACATTTCAGATACATTGCAAATAAATCAATGAAACACATCAGTAAGCAAGTTGTTCTCTGGAATGGCCCTCTTTGGGCAGGGCCCTTAGCCAGTCAGGGACAGGTCTGGGGAAGGAACTCTGCAGGCAGGAACAACAGTGGGTCCTCTGGAGGTAAGGAGGGATAGGAACTCCTAATATGGACCAACCCACATCTCCAGCTTTGTTCGAGCCTGGTTGCCACACACGTCCCCAGTATCCTTCTACCTACCATTTCTAGGTGGAGGTGGGTACTCCGTTCATGGGGGCTGCGCTGTACCTGGAGTCCTTTAGGGGTGCTCACTGGCCTGTCACTAGCTCATTTGTGTGGTCACAGTCACGGCCTAGCAGAGAGCTTGGCTCATACTGAGATGTTTGATTCATGAAAGGGTGGGAGAGACGGAAAGGTTATTCTTTACGTTGGAGGCAGCTGCTCTTTAGGAGGGAGATGCCTGTTCAAAATTTCAAAGCAGATGCTGCCTGCTTTGCAAATTAACTTTTGTGTCTTAGGAACTTCCTGTCTCTTCCTTAAAATTTCTTGAGAAGATTCCAGAAAAGACACTTCAGAAGAATTTTAATTTCAGAATCCAAGGCCTCTCTAAAGGAACAGCTTCTTCATGGAGAAGAGTTTCTACCTCTAACCCTAGGCAAAGGCTCTGGAAATACCCTTGACCTCTGGATATATCCAGTCGTCAGACCACTGCATCCGATTTGCTAACATCCCATTGGCCAAAAGCAAGTCACATGATCAAGACCAAAGTAAAGGTCAGACCTTAATCTCTAACTGAAGGAGCCAGGGAGCCCTGCAGAAACTTATAATCATGGAGAGAAGAGAGTGTAGAAAAGCGTTGCTACAACATGCTACAGTTTCTATGACCCCTAACACCCGGAAACTGCCTTGGACTTTCATATACAAAGTGGGTTTGTGCAAATAAAAAATACTAGCATCTTTCATGAAAACATGTTCAGAACAAATTTATTACACTGGAAGACACTGAATTTCTAATGTGAGTAGTTGTGAATGCTCAACTACTAAATGAAGAAAATCATAAAAATAAAAACGTACCAAGACAGACAAGTACATAATAGGGAATTTATTGACTCTGCTAACTTAAAACTATCTGTGAACCATTTTAACTTTTTATTTTGAAATAGCATCTAGCTCACAGAAAATGCTTAGAAATAACAATACAAATAATTTCTGTACACAGTTCACCCTGACTCTGCAATTATGACATGTTCCCATACTTAATTTACTTTTCTCCTACCTGTGGGTGCGTTCATATTGAGTGTGTGTGTGGGGGGGGGATTTTCCTGAGCCCTTCAAGAACAACCTGAGACCCCATGGCTTGCAACATACCTCAATGTGTATTTTCCAAATCAAAGGCATTTTCTACTATAATCAATGACCAAAATCCAGAAAGTAACAAAGATACACTGGGAACTTGATCTGTAGAACCCATTCATATTTTACCAATTATCTCAAAAACAAACCTTCCAGGAAATAATTGTTATCTATCATTCATTGCAGTTAGTTGTAATGGCTTTTTAATCTCAAATTGATCTAAAATAGCTCATCTGTCTATATTCTTTTTATTACTCTTGGCCATATTTAGGAGAAATGACTCATTACCTTGAAGTGTCTCATCTTGTCTTCACTTAGTGCTCTCTTGAAGTTAGAGTAAGGTTGTACAATTTGGTAGTATTGACATAGGTAAGGTTGTGTCTGCTCAAGCACAAAATATTCAAGAGCCTACAGTTTGCACCTATTGGTATGATCCTAACGTCAAACATTTTGGTTCTCCACTGTAAACTTAATCTGGGCCAGGAACATGCAGGAATGACTCAGTGGACCAGAGAGCATGGTGGCCTGAGAGCAATCCCTCGGACCCACAGATCAGAAGAAAAGAACAGATTCCCTGAAGTTGTCCTCTGGGCCATGCTTGGCTTTTTATGTAGGTTCAGGGATTCAAACTCAGGTCAACAAACCAGATGCTCTCATCCTCTCCAGCCAGGACACCCTTTCTGTTTTGTTGTTTTGAGATAAGGTCTCCCTATATAACCCAGGCCAGCGTTGGACTCCCAATCCTCCTGGCTCAGACTTCTGAGTACTGGTGTGGCAAGCAGAAACCCCTACGATGTTAATTTAGCAACATCTATGCTCGGATCATATGATCATCTCTTTGGTGTAGCTTTAAGAAGAAGAAAAATACTTATTGCTTAAAAAATACCTAAATAGGACTTCCACTTGCCCTCTTTGGGATCTCCTGGCTTGAGGACTGCAAGCAGGTTGACTCACCCCCAGTGGAACAAGAAATCCATAGTATGCTGACATCGAGGTGCTAGTCCTGCCTCTACCCACAGGGAGAGGGAGTGTCTCAGACTGTCACCATCCATTGTGAGAACAATAGAAGTATTGGACCTGTTTGCACCTATTGGAAGAGAACCTTGGACCCGCACCCACCAGGAGAGGAAGAGACCCCACTTGCACCCACTGGAAGAAGGGATGGGAAGATGATAATATAACAACACATTCAACAACAGAAAAACCAATATGACACCACCAGAGTTTAGGAACTCTACACCAGCAAGACCTGACATCCCGACACAGATGAAGCAGAAGAGAACAACCTTAAAAACAACTTCATGAAGGTGATAGAGACCCTAAAAGAGGAAACAAGAAAATCCTTTAAATAAGTGGAAGAAAAGACAAAATAAAAATTCAAGAAATGGAGGAAAAGACAAAGCAAAAATTGCAAGAAACAATTCAAACAGTGCAAGTTTTGTAAACTGAAATAGAGACAATAAAAGAAAAATGCAGTCTAAGTGAATGCTGGAATTAAAAAACCAGGTAAACGATCAGGAACTACAGATGCAAGCATAACCAACAGAATACAAGAGATGGAAGAGAGAATCTCAGGTATTGAAGATACACTAGGAGAAATATTAATGGTCTTAACTTGCCTATAAAAAGACGCAGGCTAACAGAATGGATACAAAAGCAATCTACAGATGCAACCCCCACCAAAATCCCAGCACAATTCTTCACAGACCTTGAAAGAACAAAACTTTGTATGGAAAAACAAAAGACCCAGGATAGCCAAAACAACCCTGTACAATAAAGAAATTTCAGGAGGCATCACTATCCTTGACTTAACAAGCTCTATGACAGAGCAATAGTCCTGAAAACAGCCTGGTATTGGCACAAAAATAGACAGGTAGACCAATGGAATTGAATTGAAAACCCTGATATTAACCCACACACCTACAAACACCTGATTTTTTACAAAGAAGCTAAAATTATACAATGGAAAAATCAAAGCATCTTCAACAAATGGTGCTGGCGTAACTGGATGCTGGCATGTAAAGACTGCAGATAGATCCATATCTATCGCCATGCACAAAACTTAAGTCCAAATGGATCAAAAACCTCAGTATAAATCCAACCACACTTGTTACGATAAATCTTTCCACCAAAAGCTGCCTGAGCCCCACCGCCACATGTGTGCTTTACGCCAGCCGCCTGCCCGAGTTAGGCCCAAATGAATACGCAGAAACTTGCATTAGGTTCAAAGCTGCTTGGCCAATGACTAGGACTTCTCATCTGTTAGCTCAGTCTTAATTATCATAAATCTATATATGTTATAAGACTTATCTTATCGGACGCCTTGTTGGCATCCCTCCTGGTCGGTGGATCACATCGTGCCACTGGAACAGGAGCAGAGGGGAAAAGAGGGTACTTCCTGTTTCTCCTTGGCTTAAATATGAGTCTCCTTGCTATGTCACTTCCTGTCTGGATCATCACTTCTCTATTTCATTTCCCAGAATCCTCTTTGACTCCTAGTCCTGTTTAATTTGCTGTCTCATTGGCCAAACAGTATTTTATTTAACTATCAATAAGATAAACATACACAGTACATTCCCCATCACACACTGAACCTCTTTGAAGAGAAAGTGGGAAGTACCCTTGAAGGAATAGGAACAAGAGCCTGCTTCCTGAACATAACACCTGTAGCACAGACACTGAGATTGACAATTAATAAATGGGACCTCCTGAAACTGAGAAGTCTGTAAGGCAAAGGACACAGTCAACAAGACAAAGCGGCAGCCCACAGAATGGGAAAAGATATTCAACAACCCCACATCTGACAGAGGGCTGATTTCCAAAATATATAAAGAACTCAAGAAGCTAGTCACCAAAACACCAAATAATCCAATTAAAAAGTGGGGTACAGAACTAAATAGACAATTCTCAATCGAGGAATCTAAAATGACTGAAAGACACTTAAGAAATTGCTCAACCTCCTTTGCCATCAGGGAAATGCAACTCAAAACAACTCTCAGATACCATCTTACACCCTTCAGAATGGCTAAAATAAAAAAACACCAATGACAGTTTATACTGGAGTGGATGTGGAGAAAGGGGAACATTCCTCCACTGCTGGTGAGAGTGTCAACTTGTACAGCCACTATGGAAATCAGTATGGAGGTTTCTGTGGAAAATGGGAATCATCTACCTCAAGATCCACTCTTAGGCATATACCCAAAGGATGCACATTCATATAACAAGGACATCTGTTCAACTATGTTCATAGCAGCATTATTTGTTATAGCCAGAACCTGAAAGCAATCTAGATGCCTCTCAACCAAAGAATGGATAAAGAAAATGTGGTACATTTATACAATGGAGTATACCCAGTGAAAAAAAAATACAATGAAATCTTGAAATTCACAGGCAAATGGATGGAACTAGAAGAAACCATCTTGAGTGAGATAACCCAGTCAAAAAAAGACAAACATGGTATGTACTCACTCATATATGGATTTTAGATATAGAGCAAAGTTTACCAACCTACAATCCACACTGCCAGAAAAGCTAGGAAACAAGGGGGACCCTAAGAGAGGCATACATGGTCCCCCAGAGAAGGGGAAAGGGACAAGATCTCCAGAGTAAATTAGGAGCATGAGGGGAGGGGAGAGGGAGCTAGGGGAAAGAGAAGGGCTGAAGAGGAGGGGAGATGAGGACATGAGGGAGCAGGAAGATTGAGTCAGGGGAAGAATAGAGAACAAGAAAAGAGATACCATAATAGAGGGAGCCATTATAGGTTTAAAGAGAAATTTGGCACTAGGGAAATGTCTAGACATCTACAAGGATGACCCCCAACTAACAATCTAAGCAATAGTGGAGAGGCTACCTTAAATGCCCTTCCCTGCTAATGACATTGATGACTACATTATATGCCATCCTAGAGCCTTCACCCAGTAGCTGATGGAAGCAGAAGCAGACACCTACAGCTAAACACTGAGCTGAACTCTGGAATTCATTTGCAGAGAGGGAGGAGTGATGAGCAAAGGTGTCAAGACCAGGCTGGTGAAACCCACAGAAACAGCTGACCTGAGCAAGGGGGAGCTCATGGACCCCAGACTGATAGCTTGGAAACCAGCATAGGACTGACTCAGAACCTCTGAACATGGGTGTCAGTTAGGAAGCCTGGACAATCTATGTGGCCTCTGGCAGTGGATCAGTATTTATCCCTAGAATACGAATGGACATCAGGAGCCCATTCCACATAGAGGGATACTATCTCAGCCTAGACACACCATGGGGGGGGGGGGACAGCTAGGCTATGTTCCAAATGATATGATAGACTTTGAAGATCTCCCATGGAAGGCCTCACCATCTCTGGGGAGAAGAAAGTGGATGGGATAGGGGGTTGTTGGGGGCAGGGGAGGAGGAGGAGAGGGAGAGGTAACTGGGATTGACATGAAAAACAAGCTTGTTTCTAATTTAAATTTAAAAAAGGAAAAAATACCTAAATATTTTTTAAAATATGCCAACCAAAGTGACAACTGCCTTTCTTGCTCTCTGAGACTCTGAAAGATTTCTAAGAGCAAGCTGACATATTGTGTACCCATTCCAAATCTGGCTTTCATTAGCCATTAAAATCAAAAGCAACTTTAAAGTCAAAGATAAAAGAGATTTTTGCTAAGCTTAGCCTCACATTAGCATATGAGAGACTCTGCATCAGCAAAAAAAAAAAAAAAAAACTCTTTTTTAAATGAAACTAAACCTCTGACTAAATTAATAAGAGTTGAGTTTGACCTTTAAAATGCTAAAAAATACAGTTCCCAGTATAATTCTTGTTCATCCTAGACCAAACCATTCTCGTAGTAAATTATGGAGGTAACAGCTGGCTGCCAATGAAGTCAACTATTAATTGTATGTTCACTGCACAGCCTGGTATAAATCAATATGAGTAATGAGCAATTGTCGCCAGTCTATAGATGCAAAGATCGTACATTGCAAAATAATTTAAGGTTGGCTGTCAGCCTTCTTGGACTCCATGTCATTTGGTCCCCTTTTTACTGAAGACATGGCAACAATGAACTCATTTCAAGCCATCTAATCTACTGTCTCTATGGCAAGCCTTTAATTGTCTCAGAACACCAGTCTTCAGGGGCTGTAGCAATGACTCAGCAGCTCAGAGCCTATACAGCTCTTGTGAAGGACCTGGGTTCAGTTCCCAGCACCCACATCAGAGGTTCCACAACTGCCTCTTACTCCAATTCCCAAGGGACCCATTACCTCTGGCCTCTGTGGGCACCTCTACTGGCATCCACAAACCTGAACACAAAAACAAAATAATTTTAATAATAGTCTTTATAACCTGGAAATGGTCTTTGATTGTTCTGAACAATTTCTATATTTAACAAACCCAGTGAGGTCACTATTTTCTCAATTAAAGCTCTCAGAATTCTCTATCCACCACTGTTACATTTCTTTGCTCACTGCTGTCCACCCAACTTGCTCTCCACATACATAAAAGCCACCAGCCTTTTTTCAAGCTTCTCCAGTGTCTTCTCTAGTGTCTTCACCCAGCTTTAACTTATCCTCATCTTGCAGGACCACTTCATTGTGTCCCATATGTTCCAACTCCTATGTGGTAATGTGGTTAGGGGATATAAAGAAACTATTCTAACAGAATCTACTTCTAATCATCCTTGTTTGGCTCAGATGGGCACTGTATACTTCAGCAATATCTGAGTGGCTCCCATGAGACATCCTTAAGGTTTACTGATGTGACTATGTAAATTTGGGAAACACAAGTTCAAGTCAGTTAAATAAGTTCTCTGTAGAATTTACCAGAGGCTGGAGAGAGTGTGCTTTCCAAGTAGAGATTACATGGCCCTATTTCTCAAAAATGTTCACCAAAGAAGACACTATTTCCCCACAATGATCAAATTCTAGTATACTATGAAGTCTTCTGAGGAAATAATGAATTTACTTGTTTCTTATTAATTCCTAACAAAATTTTCCAAACCATATCTTCCCCAAAATCTCTGGATGTAAATTCTTCTTCAATGGCAGCAAATTATATGCTTCACATGGTTTTGCTGAGGGAATGAAGAAAACACAGACACACAAAAAAGCTGGGGCTGGGCGAACTGAACTCTCTGAATTTCATCATGATTACTTGTAGTGGTATCTTGTTCCACCAATATATTTGAGGTACTGGCCTTAGGGTATGGCTTTGGTGTGTTGATGTGATCCCTTATAAGGAAGAGGAGGGACTTTGAGCACCCTCTCTCTCTTGGGTTGTGGTTGAGCATCTTGCACCAAGGTCTTCCAAATCATTATATACAGTTGAACAGAGAAGCAAGGTAATTGCATACAGCCAAACAAGGAGACAGATTTAGCTAAGCTACGTAGGAGCTTTTACTCTCTGTAGGAGAACTATCTTCAGACCCTAAATATCTGCAAGGAGAAAGCTATGGTGAACATTTTCTGTCCACACTGTGAGCATCCACATATGGACTATAGGAAAGCTTTGCCATCCCTGTAGGGTTGAGGCACTGGAAGTCCTTGACATGGTCATGCCCAGGTCAGCAGCATGAATTCAGTCAGGACTTCATTCACTCCGATCCCCACAATTGTTTATTATTTGAACTGCTGGATGAAAAACCCCAGAGTCTGATTGATGCTTGATAAATGCTCTGCCACTGGCTATAGCTCTATCCAAATATAAAATGTTTTCCACCCTCTTTACTGAGCTACAATTTACAAAATGTATACAATTTATGTATACCCTCTGATACGATTTCACAAACACAAATTCTCACTTTATATTACCATAATCTAACACTTCCATAATTCCAAAATGCACCATCTTGATCCTTTTGTCTACACATATTCAGCCCTCAGCAAACACTAACTTGTTCTTTTCTGAAATTCTCTTTCTTCAATCATCTACAATTACTGATGGCCTGTTTCTACTTTAGTGCATTAGTTGAGTGTGTATTTGTCATGACTTTTTAATAAACTAACCCTTCTACCGTTATGAAGCATCCTAATCTCTGATAACATTCCTTGCTCTGATGTCTTCATTAACAATAAGAATGAAATAACCTCAGCTGCTTCGTGGCTGGGGTTGGCATTGCATCCTTCTACTCTTGTTTATATTGTGTGGTTCATGTAGCTAGCTCATAAGTGGATCTTATTTTTACCCTCCAGTCTTAACAATCTCTGGCATTTTAATTGGGATATATAAACCATTTATTTTTAAGGTGATTCCCAATACAGTTTACTTTAAAGGAACCCTCTTGCATTTTTATTTTACTCAATCTCACATCTTTGTTCCATCATTACTTTTCTTCCTCTTTGGACTAAGTACATTTAGGATTTCATCTCTTCTTCACTGTTGACCTGTTAGATCAGTCTCTTGGCTTCCATGTCTGTTATTGCTTATAGACTTAAGACATGCCTCTTCAACATATCAAAGCCTCTTTTCAAACAGTGCTGGTCACCAAACATAATGAAAGATTCTTTTGATTTCCCCATGCCATCATTATTCTATAACTAACATTTTAATTTAATATTATGAGTGCTACAAAACATAATTGCTATTTTTTACTTCAATTATCAATGTTTTATACTCCTGATGAGGTAATTGCTAATAGTACACCAGTTATAAATAATTTCTATAAATTACAGACAAAAATATTTTTAACAACTACCTGGAGGCATTGAGGCATTAACAAGCACAAAGAGAAAGGAAGTCAGTTATTATTATTGTTGCTGCTGTTGTTGTTGATGTTGTAACTTGAAAATAAACCTAGCATCTACCTTGCAGAAATATTAAAATGATTGGGGGAAAGTTGTGTAATGGAGACCCAAAAGAACAACACAACTGATGAGAGAATATCATCCCAAAAACTGAGAGTCAATAAGATCCCTAAGTACCTAGTTCTAATGAATTTATTGACAAATCTCTGGCAAACACCTACACAAGTATGTGTCAGTAACCCAAGTAAGGCTAAGAACATGAAATGTAAATCTAAGCTGCAACCTATGACAGGAAAATGGAAATTAAAGCCTGACTTTAGTAAAAATTTAAATGTTCTCCAGAGAAATGTAACAGCATCTAGAATTCCTATGACATATAATTTATAATCTACAGAATATAATACAAAATTACCCAACACACAAGAACTTTCCAAAAAGATACAATGCTTTGTCAAAAGAAAAATAGGGGCTGGCAGTTGTGGTGCATGCCTTTAATTGTAGAACTTGGGGAGCAGAAGCAGGAGGAGCTCTGTGAGTTCAAGGCTAGCCTGGTCTGCAAAGTGAGTTCTAGGACAGCCAGGGCTACACAGAGAGACCCTGTCTTAAAAATCCAAAGAAAGGGAGAGAAAGAGAAGGAGAGAGAGAGAGAGAGAGAGAGAGAGAGAGAGAGAGAGAGAGGAGAAGGAGGAGATGGAAAAGGAGCAAGAGAAAGAGAACATGACCCTGAGCTGGGAGGGGGAGCAAGGAGAGGGGGCAGGGAGAGGGGGAAGCAGACATCCAGGAGCCAAGAGTCCTGGAGGGTAACAGGGTGTGTGAGGGGGGATAGTTAGAACAATCATAAGATGTCCCAGCAATTCATTATTTCTACTGAAATTAAGAGATAAAGGTTTCTATGCAGTTATGTAACTGTATATTAAGCCATAAAACTATGCTTATATTGAATTAAAAAGTAGCCTATCCCACCACAGCAACAGAAACTATAAAACAATAAATACTCTATAATTGAAAAAGATGGAACCTCTAAAGTGAAAAAGAAACCCATCACAGTAAGATGAAGATGGTGAAGGAGATAATCAGTGTGCTAAAAGTCAGACATATCAGGAAAGCCAGACAAACTGAATAGCTGGAAGAACAATGGAAGGTGTTAGCAGAGTCTCAGAGTCTGTGATACTCAAGAAGTCTACCAAATATGAGCTTGGACAAAGAAGATGGAATAGAAAAAAATTAGTGAGCAAGTGATTCCTGAACAAGCTCCCTGGAGCCTAAGTAACATTAGCAAAAACTCTGTGAGCTGCACCTTCCCTCTGGACGCCATGGGGTACTAAGATTGTCCAGAGGAAAAGCAAAGAATTAGACCTTGGATTCTATGATACAACAATGATATGACATACAAGCCACTTCATAACCATAATATAAAGATGAAAAAGTACTATGTGAATATCTACTGCCAGAAAAGAAAAGAAAAGTAGTGCAATAACTCCAAGTAGATTGAAAGGTTAAGGATGTGTTTGTTATGTGATTCCTGTGAAGACACTAAAAATTATCAAAAACTATGTAACTAAAAAGCCAGTGGGTAATTTAAATAGAACTATGTATATTGTATATGTATATTGTATATTATATATGTACTAAGTTCAAAAATGCAATGAAAATGGGAGAAAACAATGTGAGAGAGGGGGTAAATGAAAATCAAATAATAAATGGTGGGCAAAAATTCAATCATGGCAGTGATGCCATTACAAATGAATACACCAAACATTCTAATTAAAAGTAAATCTTGGCAGGTATATTTTTTAAAAAGAACAAGGACAAATTATGTGCTGTCTGGAAGTCTTAAGTTAAATATAATGAAGCAAATTGAAAACAAAGGTATGAAAAGACATTTACCCCACAAAGAGTAAGCATAAGAAAACTAAAGGGGCAATATTAATATAAACTAAAATAGACTTTGAAAATGGATAAGCTGAGTATTGTATCACAGGCTTCTAACCCCAGCCACTCCTAGTGCCCAAGACTGAAGGACTTGAGTTCCTGGTTATCTGGGGATACATGCAAGACCCTGCATCAAAAATTAATAAATAACCTAAAAAGTATTGCTAGGGGTACAGGCAGTCATTTAATTATAAAACGGTTAGTCCATTAGAAAGCCAAGAGTGACTGTTCAGGAAATGGATCAAATCATTGCAAACCTTTCCCAGGACCCTGCATAGTCAAGAGTATAAGAATATTAAACATCAACCCGAAGGGCATGGTAAATAAAAGAAGGAAGGATTGTGTGACTTTTTTATCAATCCATAAATTATTCCCCCAACACATGCACTCACCCACACACACCCACAAAGCCCCCAAAAAAGACCATTTCAGTAATAGTGAAGATTCAGTTACCAGTGTGGCCTTGTGGTTAACTTCTTTTAGGTGAGATTGTTTAGTTTTAGTGACAAAGGTTGAAAGGAACACAATCAAACTTATTATCATTTTAAATGGAATAGACATCTTGAGTGGACTCATTAATCAAAGCCTAGGACACTGGAGTACCAATTGAAATTGGAAAGATATATATATATATCTTATATATATATATATAATATATATATATATATATATATATATATCTTTATATATATAAAGAAGACAGCTAATGTGGAAATCCTTGCATCAAAGAATAAGCAGACCTAAGGAGGAAAAAACTCTCCCTCCTCTCTGTCTCTCTCTGTGTGTGTCCAATTTTAATACATGTTGAGATAAATTGATTTAACATATTGAAGACATACCAGGCTATGTCTAGAACACTTCTAGATATGAGAGAAACGTTTTTTCTTCAAGATTTATAATCTATGTAAGAGACAGATCCAGTCATCAGTAACTGCTCGAAGTAAACTGTAAAGACAGCAGAATTGTGTTGCCTGACACGTTAAGTCACTGTCAGACTTAGCTGGAGAAGGTCATTCTTGGCAGTGAGGTGACCAAAATGCTGAGACAACAGGAAGGTTGATTGTTCAGCCACTGTTGGAACTTCTGTACCTTCACCACCATCCCCAAAGATTCAGGGATCATCATGGAAGATGGGACAGAAAGGACGGAAGAGCTGGAGCAAGGAGTGGAGGAAGGTAGAGCATTCTCACCAGAACATGACATTGCTGCTTCCTTCCTGCTCTCACTGCAGCCATGATCACCAGCACAAGATGTAGGTTCATATCTGAAGACTTGGTCAGGAAGGACCTGCTTCAAGTTTATTCCCGTTGTGAATGTGTTTCTTTAAGGCCATAGAAATCAAGTCACCTGCTCTCCCCAGCTGTCAGTTGCAGGGCTCTCAACTCCTATAGCTGCTCACATTCCTTTAAAGAGACCTACCTGTAAGCAGGTCACACAGGAGCCAGGCCAGACCCCTGACTTCAATTTTCTCAAATATCTTCTGCTCGTTGGAGGATTAAGGCACTGGTGTCCAGAATGGCCAGTGAATCTTCCATTTGCTGTGGCAAACAATCAAAGAGTACTATTTAATCATATATAGAGGCCCTGCCTGAGTTTAAAGGAGAGAGGATTTTACAAATGTCACTTAGAATCATTCTCAGGGTTCTGCATGCATATGCTGTATTACATAAACAAAGAATGATTGTATCGGTACGTTTATTTATGACCAGTAATAGTACATCCAAGATTATCTTTATTTTTTAATATGTGTTAAATATGTAAGAAGGGGGTCTATTAAGTGCCATACTAACATTTCATGGTGATTGTAACAGGAAATAATATGAAATCACTCATAATTAACATCAGGTAATCTCAAAGTGAAAAATGATAAAAAGAATAAGGAAGAAATTGCCCCCACTTTCTTTAAAAAAAAAAAAAACTGTAGCTGCTGGCTGGATGTTTGCTTTTAAAAAACAACATGTTTTTTATCATGTTTCCATAATTCCCCATGCTGTTTTAAAGATGAAAACTAAACATGTCTTTCATCTCCATTTTAATTCAGCTCACTACTCATGGGACAGTCAACTAAAATAATTTCTTCCCCTTCAAGGCAACTTTCTCCAAGAGGATATGAGCATTTCCTTATGAATCGCTCTGATTCTCACATCAAACCACACCACACCATTCATAGATTCAGAGATCACTCTTGCTGTTTCCAAAGGCAGCAATAGCTGTGACTCTGTGAACCTCACTCTTTCACGCTGTGGATTCAACAGTATTTATCAAGTAATATAGGTCTCATCTACTTTTTTTTTCTGCCCAAGAAAAGAGAATTAAAACTGTAAACAAACCCTCTGGTTTAAAGAAAACCACTGTGTGGTCAGCCGCCCAGCAGAACTGAACAAACCAGGAAGCAGTTGTTTGGATGAGCTATATATTAGACAAGAAATGAGTTAGGAATCCAAGCAGTGGGTGCATGTGCTGAGGAGTCTTTGACAAGTGCTATATCCATGCTTAAACTGAGCAATCGATTACAGCCAGAAAGAAAGCAAAGGCAATATGCTCTGCAGCTGTCGATTAAATCGTGAAAAACTTCTGAGGGTTTTCTTCCATCTTCTTCCAGTATAAAGAGATTGGCAGCCAAGAAAACAGTCTCTAATTAAATCAGTTACATTGCATTATGTCATGTGAACAGTGTGTGCCTATGCCAATCTTTCCATGGAACAATTAAATGAAGCATGTATAACTCAAATGTATAAAAACATGAGCTACCTCACACTTGCCTTGCCTGCTCTAAACTCTAAATATAATGATGTCTTTCTTTGGCTGGAGAGAGGCAGTGCTAGAGAAACTTTACAATATTTAAACTTCATCCCGATTCACCTGCGATCACTCTTTCAAATAAGCTAAAAAAAAAAAAAATCCCAGAATTAGCTTTTCTCTGTGCTTCTGTACCAACTAGCTGTCTATCAGTATTCTCAAAAACAGTTTTTCAGTATGCCTCATTATCCCCATCAGTCCCCAACACCAAGCCTGGTGGCATCCTTTTTAGCAATGTAATATATAAATCAAAAAACAGTATAGCATAAAAGAGATGGTCACCTTGGGGGACTTTCCTTAGCTGTCTACTAAGGTTAGGAGAAGATGAATTTTTTAATGTGTTAACAGTGGTTTTGTTTTTTTTTCCTTTGATACAATACAGATTGTTTTTCCTTTTAAAATGTGAGCTTCGTCTTCAGAAAAATCTATCAAAAGATTTCAAAGCACCAAGAAAACATCCATTAGGCCACACACTCTTACACAGGCAGGAGTAACTAGAAAAGCCAAAAGTGCCACATAAACTGTAGGAATTACTCATACTCTCAGTGTTTGGCTTCTAAAATGTGTTGTGTGCCAAGCAAAGTTGACTTTTCTGGTTTTCTAGTTAACAAGAGTTCACTAGTACTAGTGGCTTCAACATGCTCCAAAGCATTTTCCCCGAATGCTTAATTTGCTATGAGAGATGGAAGAGCAGGGTTTATTTAGTTATATAATGCTCCCTTATGGCATGTGACTCATGAAAGTGGGGTGAAGTGAAGCTAAACACAGGACTGTAGCCAAAGAAGAACCAGCAGAAAGAAAGCTGTGTTTTAAAGCTCAAAGGTTCATTCCTCACGTCAAATGAAATTTTCAATAATAGCTATGGAGTTTCTGACCATGAAATCTATATAAAAAAGTACTACTGAAGGTGCTGGAGGGATGGCTCAGCAGTTAGGAACACAGTCTACCCTTCCAGAGGATCCTTGTTCTATCTCTAGCGCACATGACAAGCTCCTCACAGCTTCCTGGAACCCACTTCCAGGGGATCCCATGTCTGTCTCCACACACACTTGGATGTACCTGCACACACCCACATAGAGACTCACACCTACCTACACATGATTTAAATAAATCTTTTTTAAAATACCACTATACTAAATACATGACACTATTTGTTTCCAAAGAGTAAACCTGAAATCTCAGTAGATAATCACAATGTTTATTATTTGCTTTAATTTCAGAGAGAAGGGGGAGGGGCAGGAATTCCACAGGGCCATTCAGGGGCCAGAACAATGGAGGTTTTGGCATGTTCAGAGACTGGGTGTCAAAGTTATCCCCAAAGGTTCCACATCCAGCCAGCAGCTACAGTTGGAGGGGAGTGTTCTGGCAGTATGTGTGGCTCAGATGTAGGTATAATGTGTGCTGTCATCGCCATTCACTTTCCCTTGGCTTGAACTTGGCTCCACAGTGGTGTCTGATGCAGAGGAGGCTGGGAAATGTAAGAGGAACAGGAACCTGGCATGGTGAACTACAGTCTTGTCTTGACCAAACTGTAAGAGCTCTCTTGGACTTTGGGGTGGTTCAGAGGATGTAGGCACCTCCTGAGCAAGCCAAGCCACCTAAGTGTGATTCCCAGACCCCCATACAGGTGAACAAGAGGGCTCTTCACATGCATGCATGCCACATTTAGAACCCATTAAAGCGGGAAAGAAAGGGAGAGGAAAGACAAAGGGAAGAAAGGAAGGGAAGAAAGAAGGGACAGAGGAAGGAGGGGGAGACGAAAGGGGAGGGGAGAAGAGAGGAGAGGAAAAGAGAGAAGAGGAGAGGAGAGGAGAGGAGAGGAGAGGAGAGAGGAGAGGAGAGGAGAGGAGAGGAGAGGAGAGGAGAGGAGAGGAGAGGAGAGGAGAGGAGAGGAGAGGAGAGGAGAGGAGAGACTAAGAAAGCAAGAGAAAGATGGTATCTCAGAGTTATTTTGGTTTGCATTTCCCTGATGGCTAAGGATGTTGAACACTTTCTTATGTGTCTTTCAGCCATTTTAGATTCCTCTAATGACAATCCTCTATTTAGTCCTGCACTCCACTTTTTAATTGGATTGTTTGGTGTTTTGGTGGCTAGCTTCTTGAGTTCATTATTTATTTTGGAAATCAGCCCTCTGTCCAAAGTGGTCAGAGGAGAGGATGTGGAAAAAGAGAAACACTCCTCCATACTGGTGGGAGTGCCAACTTGTACAACCACTTCGGAAATCAGTACGGCAGTTTCTCAGGAAAATGGGAATCAGTCTACCTCAAGATCCAGCAATTCCACTCTTGGCATATACCCAAAGAATGCACATTCATAAACAAGGACATATGTTCAATTATGTTCATAATAACGTTGTTAGTAATAGCTGGAACCTGGAAGCAACCTAGATGCCCCTGAACTGGAGAATGGATGAAAAAATGTGGTACATTTACACAATGGAGCATTACTCAGTGGGAAAAAACAATGAAATCTTGATATTCACAGGCAAATGGATAGAACTGGAAGAAAACATCCTGAGTGAGGTAATCCAGTCACAGAAAGACAAGCATGGTATGTACTCACTCATATATGGATATTAGACATGGGGCAAAGGATTACCAGCTAACAGTCCACACCACCAGAAAAACTAGAAAACAAGGAAGACCCCAAGAGAAAAACACATGGTCCCCCGAAGAAGGTGAAAGGGACAAGAACCCCTGAGCAAATTGAGAGCACGTGTGGGGAGGAGAGAGGTAGGAAAAAGAGAAGGGGAGAAGAGGAAGGGAAGGAGAACAAGAGCGATCAGGAAGACTAGACAGGGAAAAAGAGCAAGACAGGAGATACCTTGATAGAAGGAACCAGTATAGGTTTAGAGTGAGGTCTGGCACTAGGGAAATGTTCAGGGATCCACAGGGATGACCCCAACTAAGAATCTATGCCCTTCCCCTATAATGAGATTGATGACTACCTTGGATGCCATCCTAGAGATCAAAGAAGAACCAGGCACCTACAGCTGAACACTGAGCCATACTCCTGGAATCCAGTTGTAGAGAGGGAGGAGGGATGAGCAAAGGAGCCAAGACTGTGCTGGAGAAACCCACAGAAACAATTGACCTGACCTAGTGAGGGCACAAAGACCCTAGTCGTAAAGCTGGGGAACCAGTATTGAACCAAACCAAGCCCTCAGAATGTGGGTGCCAGCTAGGAGGCCTAGGCAGTCTATGGGACCTCTAACAGTGGAGCCAGTGTTTATCCCTAGTGCACAAATGGACTTTGGAAACTCATTCCCTATGAAGGGATACTATTGCAGCCCAGATGCAGGAAAGAGGGCATAGGCCCTCCCCCAAAAGATGTGACAGACTTTGATGGAAGGCCTCACTATACTTGGGGAGGGGGTGGGGGTAGGTTGGGGGTGTCAGTGGGGGGCATGGGAGGAAAGGAGGGAGAGGGAACTGGGATTGGTGTGTAAAATAAGATTGTTTCTAAAATAAAAAAAGAAAGAAAGTAAGGGAGGAAGGGAGGGAGGAAAGGAAGGAAGGAAGGAAGGAAGGAAGGAAGGAAGGAAGGAAGGAGGAAGGAGGAAGGAAAATGTTCTCTTCTGCCAGCAGGATAATTTAGTCTGTGACTTTTCCAGAACTTTCGCTTTTCTGAGCCTTTCAAACCCCAGTTCTTGCTGTTGCAGTAGATGGAACATCCACTCTCATGGAATTCAATTAAAGAATCATAAAATATGGAAATAAAGGGCAAAGCAGAAAACTTGTGCAATTTAGTGCTTTGGAGTTTGTGAGCCAACTTGATTTGCTAATCTGCAGCTTGAACTTCTGGAGGGGAGAAGAAGGGGAGTTCACAATCCACAAACCAATTTGTGTTGTTCCTGCAACACTGCAAAAGTGCGACTCATGAATATGCTAATGAAATTGCAATGAGAGTTTTGGCACTATTTCATCACCTCAGCTAGATTAGAGAGTAATAACGCGATGGGCTTACACGTCTTCAGAAAACTGCTGTGGTAGTAGAAAAAAATAGATCTGTGATATTTATAATATAACAAAAATTACAACCATGCTACAATAAAATAACAATTATTTTATAGGTAACTAATAGCTTGCAGCACACACACACATACTTTGCTGTATGGTCTTTCTCTGTTTTCTACATATCTGTTTACTGGTGCTAAGGTGAGTGTGTATTCGTGAACAGACTCACATCTGTGCCTACTACAAAGACAGAAAACTGATTTTTTTATGGAAATGAAAATACTAAGCCAAAGCAGTAATATTTACAAGTATTCAACCCTTTTTGAATCATTAGGATTCAGAAAACTGAATTCACAGGGGGATTTTTTTTTTTTTTTTTTTTTTTGCTTTCCTCATCCAATTACTAATGTGATGGTCAAAGTACATCCCAGTATTCAGGGTCTGTCCAGGGTGTTGAGGACAGTAGGAAGTTCATGCATGAGTTGTTTCAAGGCAGGGCCATTCAACAAGTAGAGTGCTGTTCAGAGAAAAATGGATGGGAGACTTCAGTCCTCCCATGACTTGATTAAGCAGACCCAGTCACAAAGAGACAGAGATATCTCTCCCAATGGGATCCGGTCTGCCTAACTAGGACCTCTTTCAGCTGAGCCTACTGTTACCCCTGTAATCACAACCATGCTTTGCCTCCAACTGCCAAGTGGAGCTTTTCATTCAGTTATAAGTGAAGAGGGGCATATGGGGAATATAAATCCATAGGCGCAATAATTTATAATCTCTGCTTCCTAAGGTGAGGATGCTGCTGGCTCCATGTACTGAAAGGATGCTGCTGGCTCCATGTACTGAAAGGATGCTGCTGGCTCCATGCTCTGAGAGGATGCTGCTGGCTCCATGCACTGAGAGGATGCTGCTGGCTCCATGCACTGAGAGGATGCTGCTGGCTCCATGTACTGAAAGGATGCTGCTGGCTCCATGCACTGAGAGGATGCTGCTGGCTCCATGCACTGAGAGGATGCTGCTGGCTCCATGCTCTGAGAGGATGCTGCTGGCTCTATGCTCTGAGAGGCTGCTTCTGGCCACATGCACTGAGAGGCTGCTGCTGGTTCCATGCACTGAGAGAATTCAACAGGATTCTTCACCATGTTTCATAAGTACAGACACTTTGGCTTATTTTAAATTGCTTAATCAAAAGAAAAGAAATATTCCCAGTTAGTAATAAGACCATCTTTATTAAGAGATATGTAAGTAATAAAAGCTTTTCTCTATATTATCTCAAATAATACTATCCACTTATTGGTGCCAGGCTAGGTACCCACTTAAGAGGACAAGTATCCCCAAATGATGAAACTGTCAAATACTAGGGCAGGGGTGAGGAAAAGGGGTACAAAAAGAAAGATCCTCTATTATTCTGCTTTGTCCAGTAAGTTTATGGTTTTTAGCACAACAAAACTACTTTTATGCCCTTTCCGTGGACTCATCGCAGACCAGGTGAGCCACCCCCTGCTTTTACCCAATTCTTGTCCTAAGCGCCATCCACCCAGATCCCTCCAGGCTCGTCCCTGCTTGAAACAGACACGCCCAGGCAGGGTGGAGCTTCCTGAATCTGGCTTGGTTCAGGACACTCTTCCTTCCCTTTCCGTGGACTCATCGCAGACCAGGTGAGCCACCCCCTGCTTTTACCCAATTCTTGTCCTAAGCGCCATCCACCCAGATCCCTCCAGGCTTGTCCCTGCTTGAAACAGACACGCCCAGGCAGGGTGGAGCTTCCTGAATCTGGCTTGGTTCAGGACACTCTTCCTTCCCTTTCCGTGGACTCATCACAGACCAGGTGAGCCACCCCCTGCTTTTACCCAATTCTTGTCCTAAGCGCCATCCACCCAGATCCCTCCAGGCTCGTCCCTGCTTGAAACAGACACGTCCAGGCAGGGAGGAGCTCCCCGAATCTGGGTACAGGCCACTCTTCATTCCATTCCCGGCGACCGATCCACCAAGAGGCCTAACGCCATCAGAGTGAGGAGGCTACGAGGAGAGGCAAAACCATCCAGAGCTTCGGACATTGAATTCCTGGCCCACACACACTACAGAGTAACAAGAGGAGATAGAGAGATCCTACCTGCACTCACTGGAAAAAGATATGGGAAGAAGACAGAATAAGAACCCGCTCAACAACAGAAAGACCAATATGACACCACCAGAATCTAGGGACTCCACTCCAGCAAGATCTGAAAAGCCCAACACAGTGCATGAAGAAGAGATGGACCTCAAAAATTATCTGAGCAAGATGATAGAGACCTTCAAAGAGGAAACAAGAAAATCCCTTAAAGAAATAGAAGAAAAAGTAAGCAAAAAATTACACGATATGGAGGAAAAGACAAACCAAAATATTCAAGAAATAAACAAATCTCTTAAAGAAGCTAAAGAAACCCAAGATAAAACAACCAAACAAGTGAAGGAAGCTCTTGAAACAGTTCAAAACATGAAAGCTGAATTAGACACATTAAAGAAAACACAGAATGAAGCGATGCTGGAAATGGAAAGGTTGGATAAACGAGCAGGATCTAAAGATGTGAGTATAACTAATAGAATTCAAGAGACAGAAGAGAGAATCTCAGCTATTGAAGACTCGCTAGAGGATATACATTCATCAACCAAAGAAAACCTCAAGACCAACAAATCCCTAACACAAAATATACAGGAAATATGGGACACCGTGAAAAGACCAAACCTAAGAATAATAGGTGTAGAAGAAGGTGAAGAAACACTGCTCAAAGGTACAGAAAACATATTCAACAAAATCATAGAAGAAAACTTCCCCAACCTACAGAAAGATATGCCTATGAAAGTACAAGAAGCTTATAGGACACCAAACAGACTGGACCACAAAAAGAAGTCCCCCCGACACATAATAATCAAAACTCCAAATCTACAGAATAAAGAAAAAATATTAAGAGCTGCAAAGGAAAAAGGCCAAGTAACATATAAAGGCAAACCAATCAGAATCACACCCGACTTCTCAATGGAAACTATGAAAGCCAGAAGGTCTTGGATAGATACACTACAAGCACTAAGGGAGCATGGATGTCAACCCAGACTACTGTACCCAGCAAAACTTTCAATCACTATAGATGGAGAAAACAAGATTTTCCATGACAAAAACAGATTTAAACAATACATATCCACAAATCCAGCACTACAGAAGGTTCTGGAAGGAAAACTCCAACCCAAGGAACATAACTACATGCACAAAAACACAGGCAATAGATAATCTAATTTTGCCAAACACAAAAAGAAGCAGGAGAGCAAAATCCACACACAATGACACCACCAACAATAAATCCAAACCAAACAAGAACCAACGAACAATGGACATTAATATCCCTAAATGTCAATGGCCTTAACTTACCCGTAAAAAGATATAGGCTAACAGAATGGATACGAAGACAGAATCCATCTTTCTGCTGTTTACAAGAAACACACCTCAACTTCAAAGACAGGCGATACCTCAGAGTAAAAGGATGGGAAAAGATTTTCCAATCAAATGGCCTCAAGAAACAAGCAGGTGTAGCAATCCTAATATCTAACAAAATGGACTTTAAACTAAAATCAATCAAAAGAGATGAAGAAGGGCATTTCATACTCATCACAGGAAAAGTCCATCAAGATGAAATCTCAATCCTGAACATCTATGCTCCAAATACGAAGGCACCCACATTTGTGAAAGAAACATTACTAAAGCTCAAACCACACATAAAACCACACACACTTATAGTAGGAGACTTCAACACCCCCCTTACACCACTAGACAGGACCACCAGACAAAAACTTAACAAAGAAACAGAGGATCTGAAAGAAGTCATGGCCCAACTGGGGTTAACGGATATCTATAGAGCATTCCATCCAAACTCAAAAGAATATACCTTCTTCTCAGCACCACATGGCACCTTCTCCAAAATTGACCACATAGTAGGCAACAAAGCAAACCTCCACAATTACAAAAGAATTGAAATAACCCCCTGTATCTTATCAGACCACCATGCATTAAAGCTAGAATTCAGCAACAATACAAATGGCAGGAAACCTGCAAACTTTTGGAAAATGAATAACACCCAATTGCACCATTCCTGGGTTGAGGAAGAAATAAAAAAACAAATTAAAGACTTCCTAGATTCTAATGAAAATGCAGACACAACATACCCAAACTTATGGGACACTCTGAAAGCAGTCCTAAGAGGGAAGTTCATAGCACTAAGTGCCCACATGAAGAAACTAGAAAAAAGTCACATTAGAGAACTGACAGAACAACTGAAAACACTAGAGCAAAAAGAAGCAAACTCACCAAGGAGGAGTAGACGCCAGGAAATAATCAACCTGAGAGCTGAAATCAATAAAGTAGAAACTAGGAAAACATTACAAAGAATCAATGAAACAAAGAGTTGGTTCTTTGAGAAGATCAACAAGATAGACAAACCTCTAGCCAAACTAACCAAAAGGCAGAGAGAGAGCACACTAATTAACAAAATCAGAAACGAAAAGGGGGATATAACAACGGACACTGTGGAAATCCAGAGAATCTTTAGGTCATACTTTGAAAATCTGTACTCCACAAAATTCGAAAATCTAATGGAAATGGACAGTTTCCTGGATAAATATCACTTACCAAAATTAAATCAAGATCAGATAAACAATTTAAATCGACCCATAACCCCTAATGAAATAGAAGCAGTCATCAAAAGCCTCCCAACCAAAAAAAGCCCAGGACCAGATGGCTTCACTGCAGAATTCTACCAGAAATTCAAACAAGAGCTGATACCAATACTCCTCAAACTGTTCCGCACAATAGAAGCAGATGGGATATTGCCAAACTCCTTCTATGAGGCTACAATCACTTTGATACCCAAGCCACACAAAGATAAGAATAAGAAAGAGAACTACAGACCAATATCTCTCATGAACATTGATGCTAAAATACTCAATAAAATATTGGCTAATCGAATCCAAGAACATATCAGAAAAATCATCCACCACGATCAAGTGGGCTTCATCCCAGGGATGCAAGGATGGTTCAATATACGAAAAACCATCAATGTAATCCACCATATAAACAAACTGAAAAAGAAAAACCACATGATCATCTCACTAGATGCTGAAAAGGCCTTTGACAAAATCCAACATCCCTTCATGACAAAGATCTTGGAGAGAACAGGAATAACAGGAACATATCTAAACATGATAAATGCGATATACACCAAACCAATAGCCAACATCAAACTAAATGGAGAGAAACTCAAAGCATTTCCTCTAAAATCAGGAACAAGACAAGGATGTCCACTCTCTCCATATCTCTTCAATATTGTTCTTGAAGTTCTAGCTAGAGCAATAAGACAAGATCAGGATATCAAAGGGATACAAATTGGAAAGGACGAAGTCAAACTTTCACTATTTGCAGATGACATGATAGTCTACATAAGTGACCCGAAAAACTCTACCAGGAAACTCCTACAGCTGATAAACACCTTCAGCAAGGTAGCAGGATACAAAATTAACTTAAATAAATCTGTAGCCCTACTGTATACAGATGATAAACTCAATGAGAAAGAAATCATGGAAACATCACCTTTCACAATATCCACAAGCAACATTAAATATCTGGGGGTAACACTAACCAAAAAAGTGAAAGACCTGTACAATAAGAACTTTGAGACTTTAAAGAAAGAAATTAAAGAAGATACCAGAAAGTGGAAAGATCTCCCGTGCTCTTGGATAGGCAGAATTAACATAGTAAAAATGGCAATTCTACCAAAAGCAATCTACAGATTTAATGCAATCCCCATCAAAATCCCAACACAGTTTTTCACAGACATTGAAAGAACAATACTCAACTTTATATGGAAAAATAAAAAACCTAGGATAGCCAAAACAACTCTTTACAATAAAAGATCCTCTGGAGGCATCACCATCCCTGACTTCAAGGTCTACTATAGAGCCATAGTTCTGAAAACAGCTTGGTATTGGCACAAGAATAGACAGATAGACCAATGGAATCGAATTGAAGACCCAGATATTAACCCACGCACCTACGAACACCTTATTTTTGACAAAGGTGCTAAATCCATACAATGGAAAAAAGATAGCATCTTCAACAAATGGTGCTGGCACAATTGGATTCGAACATGCAGAAAATTGCAGATAGATCCATACTTGTCACCATGCACGAAACTTAAGTGCAAATGGATCAAAGATCTCTCCATAAACCCAGCCACACTGAATCTTTTAGAAGAGAAAGTGGGAACAACCCTTGAACAAATTGGCACAGGAGAACGATTCCTGAACATCACGCCAGAAGCACAGACACTGAGGTCTGCAATTAATAAATGGGACCTCTTGAAACTGAGAAGCTTCTGTAAGGCAAAGGACACAGTCAGTAAGACAAAACGACCACCCACAGAATGGGAAAAAATCTTCACCAGCCCCACATCTGACAGAGGACTGATTTCCAAAATATACAAGGAGCTCAAGAAGCTAGCCACCAAAACACCATACAATGAAATTAAAAAGTGGGGTGCAGAACTAAACAGAGATTTTTCAACAGAGGAATCTGAAATGGCTGAAAGACACTTAAGAAAGTGCTCAAAATCCTTGGCCATCAGAGAAATGCAACTCAAAACAACTCTGAGATACCACCTCACACCTGTCAGAATGGCTAAAATCAAAAATACCAATGACAACCTATGCTGGAGAGGTTGTGGAGAAGAAGGAACACTCCTCCATTGCTGGTGGGAGTGTGAACTTGTAAGACCACTTTGGAAATCAGTATGGCGGTTGCTCAGAAAAATGGGAATCAATCTACCTCAAGATCCAGCCATTCCTCTCTTGGGTATATACCCAAATACTGCTTGTCCATACAACAAGGACATATGTTCAACCATGTTCATAGCAGCATTGTTTGTAATAGCCAGAACCTGGAAACAACCTAGATGCCCCTCAACTGAAGAATGGAAAGAGAAAATGTGGTACATTTATACAATGGAGTACTACTCAGCAGAAAAAAGCAATGGAATCTTGAAATTCGCAGGCAAATGGATGGAACTAGAAGAAACCATCCTGAGTGAGGTAACCCAATCACAAAAAGACAAACATGGTATGTACTCACTCATATATGATTTTTAGACATAGAGCAAAGGTTTACCAGCCTATAATCCTCTACCCCAAGGAAACTAGAAATCATGAATGACTCTAAGGGATAAATGGACCCCAGGAATGGGAAATGGCATGAACTCCCGAGCTAATTGAGAGCATGAGGGTAGGGAAGTGGGTGCTGCCACAATAAGAGCACAAGATGAAGAGTAGAGGAGAAGAAATGGAGGAGCAGATATATTGAGTTGGGGGAAGAATAGAGGAGAGAGAGCAGGATGAGAGATACCATATCAGAGGGAGTCACTATAGGTCCGAGAAGAGATCTGGAACTAGGAAGATCTCCAGAGACCTATAAGGATGACACGATCTGACAGTCTGGGCAGTGGAGGAGAAGTTGGCCTAGAAACCCTTCCCCTAGAATGAGATTGATGAATACTCTCTATGCTATTCTAGAGTCCTCATCCAGTGGCTGATGAGAGCAGAGACAGACATCCACAGAAATACACTGAGCTGAAATCTGGAACTCAGTTGAAGAGAGGGAGGAATGAAGAACGAAGGGGTCTGTACCTGGTTGGAGAAACCCACAGAAACAGTTGGCCTGAAAAAGGGAAAGCATATCGACCCCAGATGCTCTTTGGGAGGACAGTACAGGACTAATCCAGCCCCCTGATCATGGATGCCAATGGGGAGGCCCCTGCACTCCTGGGAGCCTCTGGAGGTGGACTGGCGTTTTGCCCTGGTGGGTGGGAGGGACTTCGAGAGCCCATCCCACTTGAAGGGATTTGCTCTGTCTCTGAACACATGGGGAGGGGCCTAGGCCCAGCACAGGAAGATTTGGTGGACTTGGTGGAGCCCTGGTTGGGGGCCCTACCCTGCCTGGGGAGTGGCGGGTGGATGGGGTGGGGGGTAGGTTGGAGGTGGGGGAGAAGGAATGGGGGTGGGGGGAGGGAGAGGGAGAGGGAAAGTACATGTGAAAATATTAATAATTTAATAAAAAAAGAAACAAAAAGAAACTACTTTTACCTAGTCTAGTAAAACTCTCGTGATATGACTGACCCCAAATATCTTCTTCATTTTGAGAATAATTACATAATGTTAAATTAAGAAGATATATCTTCATTTTGAGAATACTTTAAGAATATTTTTCTTATTTAAAAAAAAAGTTAATTGTAGGACTGGAGAGATAACCCAGTGGTTAAAAACACCAGAGGACCTGGGTTCAAGTCCCAGCACCCACACAGCAGCTCACAACCGTGTCTAATTCCTGCTCCAGAGGATCAAGTGCTCTCTTCTGGCTTCTACAGGCACCAGGTATACACATACTGTACAGACATGCATACAGGTGAAACACCCAGACAGATAAAATAATAATTTATAAAAGAAGTCAGTTGGCATCCAAGAAAACAATTTATTCTAAGTATAGCCAACAGGACTTTATATAGTTTTTATGTTTATATTTATAAGGCACCTGTATGTGTATAGACAGGAAATAAAAGGGTCTGAAAATGGATAGGTGGATGAGAGGTAGGTAGATGGTGGCTTAGTTAGGGTTTCTATTGCTGCAATGAAACATCATGAACAATAAGCAAGTTGAGGAGGAAAGGGTTTATTTAGCTTACACTTCCACAGCACTGTTCATCACCAAAGGAAGTCAGGACAGAAACTCAAACAGGGCAGGAACCTAGAGTCAAGAGCTGACGCAGTCTGTGGAGGGGTAATGCTTGCTGGCTTGTTCCATATGGCTTGCTCAGCCTGCTTTCTTATAGAACTCATGACCACCAACTAAGGGATAGCACTACCCACAGATGGATTCACCCTTATCAGTAAGAAATTAAGAGAATGCCTTACATCCTGATCTCATGGAGACTTTATCTCAACTAAGTTTCCCTCCTTTCAGGTAACTCTTTGGGTGTAAAGATAACATAAGACCAGCCAGCATAGATGATAACAGATATTGGTGGATGATAGGTAGGTAAATGATACATACATACAAAGTCCTACAAATTAAAGATGATTGGTAGGCAGATAGATGACAGGCAGATGATAGATAGGTAGATACATAGACAAATGGATATAGATAGGTGATAGATACATAGATACAGAAAGACAGAGATATAGAGTTTTAAAGAGAGAGAGAGAGAGATAGATAGATAGATAGATAGATAGAAATAAAAAAGATAGAAAGACAGAGAGATCAAAAGAGAGATGGAGAGATAGAGATAGATAGATAGATAGTAGGTAGATAGATAGATAGATAGATAGATAGATAGATAGATAGGTATGTGATAAACAATAGAAAAATCAAGCAGCTAAATTGAACATTATGACAAAAATTGTGAGTTCTGTGATTACTTTTATTACAAACACTCACCTAATGGCCTTGGGAGATATGGTGTCATAAATAAGGTGAGACTTAGGAGGCTTGAGTTCTAGCTCAACACCTTGTCTTTTAGTTTGGTAAAGTACTGTAGCAACGTCAAAGGTCCCATCCAGCTCTAAAATTCTCTGGTGACTTTGCTCTGTCACAGGAGATCCAGTTGTTAACAGAGATGCTGCCCTGCTCTACCTGTCCTGGGGGTTTCCAGTGTTTCCGGCCCTCCCGCTGCACTTGCCCATCTGAATTTTATAAGTTGATATTGAATTAATTTGGGAAGTCCATGATGTAGTTAAATGACAGTAGGGAAAATGCACCAGAAGCAGGACAACCTGCATATTTTTTTCTTTGTTCCTATTTAATCTCTTTTCAGACACACCACATTTGACAAAAGTTCTCAGTGGGTTGGCATCAAAAATGTCTTTCAGAAATAGAGTAGTCTCTATTCCTGGCATTGTGGTGTACACCACTATGAATATATAGATCAGCCTGGGCTACATAGACCAATCATGCCTTTAAAAAAAACAAAAAGCTGTGGATTTAGCTCACTGGTAGAGTGGTTAGACAGCGTATACAAGACCCAGGATTTAATATCCAGCCCTGAAAAACATACAGACAGGAAGTGATGGCTTCAAAAATTGCTGAGAGCAGGGCTAGAGAGATGGCTCAGCAATCAAGAGTGCTTGTGATGTAGCATAGAGCCTGAGTTCAGTTCCTGTCACCCATGTGTGGTGGCTCACAACCACCTATAATGCCAGTTCCAGAGGTTCTAATGCACATATGAGCATACACACATGCATGCATATGGATATAAATAAAACTAATCTTCAAAAAAATCCTTAGAATACAAGGAAACTGATCTGAGGAGGGAAAAAACGTAGAAAAGTTCACGTGTAACTCCTGGGTGTGTACCTGAAGGAACCTAAGATCAAAAGCCAGAGATAACTGCCCACCCATGCTTGTTGCTGCAGTGTTCACTGTAGTCAAGATGAGGAACCAGCCTAGATGCCCGTCAACAGATGTGTAGATTAAGAAATGTGGTGCACATATCTCCAACAGGTTAGGGTTAGGGTCACACATCCACAAAGAAGAATGAAGCTATGCCAATTGCAGGAAAATAGATAGCACTGGGGGTCATCAAGGTACATGAAGTAAGTTATGCCAAGAAAGATAAATATAACTTCTTTCATATGCATAATCTAGGTTTAAATGTGCATATGAGAGAGATAGATTTAAATGTGAGTGTGTGTGAGAGAGAGGGGGGGAGAGAGAGAGATGTGAAATGTGTGTTTCTTAAGGTGAATTTAGACAATCTGCCTTTATGTGTGTGTGGTGCAAAAGCAGAAGAACTAAGGAGAAGTTTGAGGGTAGACAGCAGAACACTGGGGACAGAAAGAGGAACAGAGAAGACAGTAGAGAGAGAAGAGATTAGCAAGATAAATTATGCATGTATGAAAATATCATGGTGCCATTCATTATTCTGTATACCAAAAAACACCTAATGTCAAAAAAGAAAAATCCAGATGTATAAAACATACACAACACGAATGCAAAAATTGTCAGAAAAATGTAGTTTTAACAAGTTCATAAAATAAGTAGAATTTTTATTCTAATAAAGTAATTGATTCTTGGTGAAAAGCAGGCATACTTCCTATTTATTTAATATAACCAGCTCTGAACTGTTATATGTTTTGCCCTGCATTTCCTAGAGTCTTTTAGAAGTGAATGCTTTTAGGAATCCACTAGATGCTAGGGACTCTCTCTAGAAAAATACACACATGCAATTTTACACATAAATTCAAGACCCTACTATGTGGCAGACCACAAACTAATAACTCCTGATTTACAATGTTACCACCCTATGTATAAAGTACCAAGGCTCTTGGATCAGAAGAGTTTGAATTTGTAGAACTATTTACATAAATTTGCATACCCTGTTCAATCTGTTCTACCTCTATGTTTATAAGATAAATTATTTAGCCTAACCTAGTACAATAGTTTTCAAATTCAATATAAGTGACATGATATATGTAAAAATCCTTTAGGAAGTTTTAAGCCAATCAGTTTAATCTCACAACCAAGGTGTAATAAGGAAAGCCCTGGCCAGAATAAGGAGTATTGCATTATGGACTTTCATACACATTGAAACTAGTCATACACTGGCTGCATTACACACACACACACCTTTCCTGCATCCTCTGCACCTAATTGTAGCCCTAGAATGTGATGAGCCTGCCCTTGGCAGTTTATTTACTAACCATCAAAGCTATTCTTTCATTACCTTCAGAATGTGATAGTTATTTTATGAAGGCTCATTAAATTTAATGAGATACAGCCATGTTTATTGCTACCCTATAAAATAAATGTGGGAGGGGGGTAGTAACCCATCTTCAAACTGACTCTTGTGTCTGTAGAGTACCAAAATTAAATGTCAGCCCCTCCACTGTACTCAGGGCAAAAGGCTTCAAAATCCACAAGTCCTGCTTAGGAGCTGATGATGATTAGTGGAACCAGTTCATTGTCATTGACACCTTTGAGATGTGCCATTATTACCAACAATGGCAAAGCCATGAGGCTACCAATCAGTGTTCAAGTATTCTTTGTCAGGCATTACTGTAAACATGGCACGTGTGATGCCATTTAATTCAGTTATGTCATAAAACGTAAGGACCAATAGTGCCCTGCTTTCATGCAACGTAGAGCTTGGTTACAGTCTACAGATTGTATGGTGGAACACAGTGTGTCACAAGAGCCCATGGGAACATCAAAGGAGCAGGACTAGCCCCCAAAGTAGAACCAGCAGGAAGACTGGGACGGGATCCTTCTAGCAGCAAGCTCTATCTTGCCATTCTCACTCAGCACAGTCAGAGCAGTGTGCCTTGGAGCAGGGTGTCCAGTTAGCCACATGACCTGGAGCTGAAAAGCAGTGGGCCAAGACTCAGCTTAGACAGTCTGAACACAACACACAGACCTTACAGTCCATGGTCAGGCAAGTCGTCACGCACGCTTCAGTGCCCCAGAAGTGGTAGGAAACTGTACATTCTAAATGGCAGTTGTAGAGTGGGTGTTAGGGGTCTGCCTTATCTAACAAATGAGAATTAAGCTGTATGTTAGAAACCACGAAGGTTCTAGAATATGAGTAATGGGCGTCTTCATTATCTTAGTCTTCATTATCTTAGCATTTAGAAAAAGGAAGTAACTCAATGGTAAAGTGTCAGCTCCTGTGAGCAAGGCTTTGGGTTCCATCCCAAATAGGACGAGGCCCTGGCTTTGTGGCTCACTGACTGACCTTGCTTATCTCCTCTTCAGTGTTCCTTGTAACCCTGTCCCAGAGAATGTCCAGCACTGAAAGCTGTCTGGAAGGCAGAAGAGAGAACTTCCATTGGCCCCTGATCCCAGATTCGTTCCACTAAAGAGTATCCTATAATATGCGACAGATATTCCGTATCCTGAAACTAGAAATAGGCTATGGAGGTTGTTCTTGATGTCTGTGGCCTTCAAAGTTTCAAAAACAATACATTTTAGAAGCAAAGTGAAAACAAGGTGTAGGAAAAGAATTATTAGAACGGGGAATTTGTCTCTTCTTCAAAAGATTTAGTCCAAAAACTAGAACTCCAGCACCCTGGAAACTGAGGCAGGAGGGGCTTAAGTTTGAGGTTTGCCTGGGCGACATAGCAAGTCTGACCCCATCTGGGTTATGTAGCAAGTCTCTATCTTAAAGAGTTAGAAGAAAAAGAAGGAAGAGGAAGCAGATGAGAGGTATCACACACACACACACACACACACACACACACACACACACACACACACACACACACACAAACCCACAGCCTGAGAGGAGGCTCAGAAAGTACAGGTGTTTGCCACCAAACCTGATGAGTAATCACCATAACCCACGTGGTAGAAAGAGAAAGCTGGCTTCCATGGGTTGTCTTTTGATCACCATATGTGTGCACGCATGGAGATGAAATAAATGAAAAGGAAGGACAGGAGGGAAAGAGAAAGGAAAGGAGGAAGGAAAAGACAAGAAGGCACAGGCTGAAAGTATGACTCAAGTATAGAGCGCTTGCATGCATTCTCCGAACACTGTACCCCTTACTAGGTGTGTAAGCTGGTGTGTGTGGGTTGCTATACATGCACAGACATGCACACTGAGAGACAGAGACAGACAGATAAACCGAGATAGAGAGAGAGAGGGACTAAGAGAATATTTAGTTTGGCCTACACAGGGCAATCAGGCACTGTTTATAAGCAAACTGAGCCAAATAAAAAACAATACACTACTGAGACGGGAGTTTGAATAACAAATTTTCCCAGTCCCAAGAAAAATAACTCTAAAACAGGGTACTTAGCTGAAAAATTTCCGGTTCCAAAGCCATATGGGACAGCTGATCTGCTGTCCTCAGTGCCATCAGTCCATTTAAGAGGAGGAAGATTCTCTCGAGAAACAGCAGTTCCTGGTGAGAAGCCATCCCTTGAAGACTGTGAGTGGTTTTGTTCAGGAACCACAAGAAAGTATTTAATAAGTTACCTTTTCTGGGTCCTGAGAGACAGCCAGTAAACTGTTCTTAGGCTCCATAGCTGTTTAAAGGACTGTCTTGATTTATCCATGGAGATTGGAGACTGTATTTGCTGCCATTTGCACCATGGGGCATTTGGGGTTATACGCTTTGTCAAAGTATTTATTGAAGTCAAGAATCGGGGAAGTGCAAAAATTTGTTGTTTTTAGAACCAAAGTAGCTGTAAATTCTTCCTAGGCGCTCTGCTTCTGTCATATTAAACTATGGAAGTGCTGGAAGTGCAGCAGGCACTAGGTCCTGGGTTTGACACCCCTCTCATACTGGGGAAAAAAAAAAGAACAAATGACTGGGAAACAGCAGCTGGAAATCAAGGTGATTTCCAAAGAGGGCTATGGTTTTTAACAACATGTGTGCTATGTTTCATGAAGTCAATACAATGCAACAGTTGTGATTCAATCTAAAGTTTAGAGCCTGAGTTTGCATCTAGATCAACACCTTTGTTGACCTTGGTCCCTTTCTGAGTCTCTGTAGCCTCGTGTGTGAAGTGGGAACATGGTGAGAAGTTCCATGAGATGGTGTGAAGTGTGCTATATAGCACCTGATGCATAAGTGCCCCATAAGTGACAAGTATTACTAAAATTGGTCAACAAAACAATTTGAAGTTGAAGTTTACATTTACAAGATTTCATTCCTTGAAGAAATAAGAAAGTTGGAAAGCTCGGGAAGTCTGTCTCTGTTTATTTAGATGAACTGAGTAAAAAGGTCTATTCCTGCTTCAATACAGTGATCTAATTAACCTTTTGCCAGTATTAAGGTGACCCTGAATTGGTCTTGTGACCTCAAATGCTTAATGTTGTTGACTTTAAATAGGTATTTTGGGATGGTCAGAAATAGCACATAGAGAAATGGGCAAAAGGTCAAATTAATTTACTGTCTAATAAATAGCCAACACATTTGGTATTAGCTGCTTATAAATAGGAAGAAGTGCATACAATTCATTTCCCGAAATAAGAAGGTAAGAGATTACACAAGTGTTTTAGAATAAAATTTTTTAAAACAATCTATCATTGATCTCTGGCCTCACACCACTTCTGTTATTCTAGGACGAGATTAAATTATTCATTTTTATAAACTAAAGACATACATTTCCAGCTCACATTGAAATGAAGTAAAGATGGATCTAATTAAACAACACTTATTTATCATCATAAATATCCCAGCAGAGAAATCACTGAGCCAGGCTGAAATGGAAAAGATAAATTCGAGTGTGGAGATGTCAGAACTGAGCAACTGTCTGATTTCTGAAGCTCCTTCTCAATTTACAAATGTTTACGCTTCAAAAACCAAAACTCTAGTGACATCTTTCATGTTATTCAAACTTTAGGATGAATGACCAAGCCTATTTTACCAACAAAACCATGTTTAGAAGATTAGTTTCAAAACAGTCACAACCATAAATAACATTGCATTAGTTTAACCATGGCCAATACAAAGCCCATCTGATTTTTGAGCTTCACATTGAATTCTTGGTAGATTGGTTTTTTTTGTTTTTGTTTTGTTTTGTTTTTGTGTTTTGCTGATTATTACTGTAAGAATTTTTCTGTACATGTAACTCTATTCTGAACCTCACTGGCATGTTAAAAATCTAACTGATTATGATACAGAAATAACCTATCATTTTATTTATAAATTAAATTCATCAACCTACATGTTTATTTCTGGTTGAAAGACACATTGGAAGGAGGACACCAAAGTGTTCAACTGTCCTGTTAATTTGTGTGCAGTCTGAAGTTTTTGCTTGCAATGAAATCCAACTCAGATGCCTGCCTGTCCAGTTTGGTTAAGGAAGAGGTACAAGGCATCTCTTTATTGAAAATATCTGCAGCTCTCCCTCTTGCCTGTAATAATTGTTAAGCCACTAGCTTAATCAATACCTGGCTTCTGTGCCTGTATGGAGGCCACAAGAGTTCACGTAGGGCCATCACTCCACCTTACATTTCTCCAAGTTCAAATGCTTGTCTCCACAGTAGGCTTTTTCTGTTGCCATTTATATCACTTATTGCTTACACTCTGATCATTCCAGCCACTCCGTTATTAATTTTTGATCGCCCCATGGACCATGCCCCATTCTTCCGGTGCTGTCTCAGATCCTTGGCCGTTTCTTCCTTTAGAGATAGCTTTAAAGGACAGTTATTTGTAGAGCATCACCATTTGTAATGTCCTAATTATTCTACATAATCAATAACATCAAGGCCCTTTTTCCTGGAGACTTTCTGTTTATTTACATTTTATTCCACACACGTCAGTTTCCATCAAGAGCAAAACCGATTTTCTTGTCTTGTGTCTGCTCTCAGGACAGCCTTAATTCACCATAAATCTATTTGTGTTCACTATGTAGTTAGACCCAGTTGGTGATCTTGATATAATCCCGGGGCCAAGCATGTCCTGCTCTGCAAAGCAAGACTTTTATGTAACTGGGAATGCTACCCAGACAATGACCGTGGAGACTGCAGGCAGGGCTTTATTTCATTGTTGTTATTTTTGCAGAGGCCTCTGTTTATGATGTGATGCATTTGGTCCTAAGCACATTAGCTGCATTATTCATTGGGTACATTTGTCAGAACATGCATGTGTATAAAGAACTAATGATCCATATTAAATTAATGGCGCTATAAAGAAGAAAAATACTCCACACACACAGCTATGTCAGAAAGTACAGTCTCCGATAAAGCATAGAAAGGGCCTAATCGGATGAAGCATTGGACTGTTCTGTCTCCAAAATTACATTTCTAGAAATGTGCTTGTACACAATGTTGGTTTTATTAAAACAAATTAATTCAGTCATTAAGGAATCATAAGGCAAGTGTCTCATAAGTCAGGACCTCCAGTGTAACAAATTGATTAAATGACTGTGTAATAGTCTCTTTAAACAAATCTAGTGTAACAAGTTAATAGATCTGCTCAATTACCATGCTGGGGTGATGAGGGTGTGGGTGACTCTCATTAAATCTGGAAGATTGTTCTTCGGAGTTTTTCCCACTCTCCTCTGTATTTTTCTGGGTGTGCTCTGTGGTGTTTTGAATCTGTGGTGTGGCTGGGGGGAGGGTTCTAAAAACTGATTGCTGTAATCACAGTTTAAAATTTTGAAACTGAAACTTGTGTTGGATCTCTTGCTCTTTTCCTCTCCCTCCCCCTCTCCCTTCTACCTCCCTGCCTCGCACCTTCTTCCTCCTCCTCCCTCCCCCTCTCATTATCTACTCCCTCCTCCTCCCTGCCCCTCCCTCCTCCGGTCATCTGTTCCCTCCCTTCTCTCCCTCCCCCTCTCACCTCCTCCCTCACCTTCTTCCCCCCTTCCTCCCCAACCCTAGGAGCAGGCTAAAATGGAGACTGAACCCTACTCACCACCTTCCGTTGACCTTAGTATGTGAAATAACTTAATGGCCCTGGACCTGGTGCCTTCTCTATGCTGACAGCAAAATTTCAACATTGCAATCTGACTAGTGAAACCGGGGATGGCCTGGAGCACCGAGGGGAAACAGGCAGAGAGCGGGTATCTGAAAAGGCAACCTCATTTTTCAGCTATGGGTTGATTCCCGTGGAACACCCCCGGCCCCGGGGTGGGGGTTGCCTTCACACAGGGGAGGGAAATTTACAGGCAAGCTCGACCTGCTTCACCCTTTCCACAGTGCTTGGTGCAGGTGTCTAGGAGGATCCCAGAGTCTCCTCCAAATGGGGCTCTGCTCTGTGAAGTTCACGGTAAAGAAAAGCTGATGAAGAGAGCTGAAAGAGAGCAAAGGTGTCTGCTACAGACTGAACACTGAAATCTGGAGGGGTTTTGTTGTTGTTGCTGTTGCTGCTGCTGTTGTTTGTTTGCTTGCTTGCTTGCTTGCTTGCTTGCTTGCTTGCTTGCTTGCTTTCTTGCTTGCTTAAGAAACACGTAAGTATTTTCTGATAGGTGCTGAAATCTAAGGAAGAAGGATGGGAAGCGATCACAGAGAGATCCCCTCGCTTGCTGGCAGGATTTCGATTCCCGCGGGCTCTGGGATTGGAGCAGGAAGAAATGACTTGAAGTCTGTCTTTTTGGAGGTGTCCGTGCCTATGACACCCTCTCACCAAAGGCTCTGGAGGAAACAAAATCTATTACCTATTGCCATTTTGTTAAGTGTTTGCTCTGCAGTGTGACCCTGGCACTTTATCTGTTGCTTTTTATTTTCTGAGTGCATGTTGCCCATATGTTACTCTAATAGTTGCTATAATTCTTGAGCAATGGGGCTCGTATTTTACGGGGCTGAATTAAAAAGAATGCACTTTAATAAAAACCTGAGCAATACACTAATGGCCTGACATTGATGTATTTGCATAGAGATGAATTATACGGGCCTGCTTGACACGACTTTTAATAAATGATAGAGAAGGTTATTATAGGGATGCACTTTGGTGTGTGTTAACAGACCCGGAGTGATACAGTCCAGCGTACAATCGTAAGGTACTGTTTTGTCTGGCATATTATGACATTTATTGGGACCATGCCGAGCCCATATTACGATCGCAAACCACAGTTTATTAACCATTAGTAACGTTAACTGTAAATAGAATTGGGAATTGAAAAGAAAAATGAGCCCCTGCTGTATCCCCCTAATCCACATTAAATTTGAAGGTAGTCATAACGAGCATTTTATACCTAGCATCCTCTCCTCTGAACTGACAAACCTCTAGTTGGCTACGTGAGGCTGGAAGTGGCCAGGAAAGGCCACCGCTCCCCTAGGGAGCCGCATGCCAAACTGCTGAGCAGTGGCAGTAAGAAGTCACCGATTTAGACTTTGTCGGTGAATGAGGATGACGTTGGGATCCATCCACTAGGGGCTGTGGATATACAGCCTGCCGATTATGACCACCGGCTTGGTGTGCATCCTATTGCATTCTCACTACCGTACACGCCCTACCCAAAATAAACAAAATTAAACGGCACACCAAACTGAACAAAAATTGAATGGCGCCCAGCCTCGGCTCTTCGGGCTTTCTCGTCCTTGTCTTGAGGTGGGGACGCAAACAGCTCGCCACCGCTTGGTGCCCTTCCTCCCGCGACCAGCCAACTGCTTCCCCTTACAGCCACAGAAGCAAAGGGTCGCATCGCACACGAAAAAGGAGACTGGAGGGACAAGTCCTCCGCCTAAACCTAGAGGAAGAGGTGAGGTTGAGGACCAAGGTTGGAGAGGGTGCCGCAGGGCACCTGCGACCGCAGCACCCAGGGTGTGGCACGTCCTTGCAGGACACCGAACGCCTGGAGTCCCAGTCCTCCTCAAAGCAGATGTTTTCGTCCCTCGCGGAGATTTGTAACTGATGTTCGCGACAGCTGGTGGACTGTGCCAGCAACTTGCATCTGTTCTAGAACAAACCTGGTGGGAACTGCCGGGGAGAGGGAAGAACCCGGCAGGGGGCAAATTAATACGTGTGTTGTGTGTACACACTCTTCTGTGTCACAGCGTGAGAAACGGTCGGATCCAGTTTAGCTGAGCGTGCCTACTACCCAGTGTAGAACCAACCAAGATAGAGAGAAGGCTACAGAGGAAAGGAGCGAGGACTCCTTTGGATTTCTTGTGTGACAGCAGCTCAGAGAACCCCGGCTGGGGTCTGCAGATGCTAAGATCAGCAGCGATGGTCCCCAAGCCAGAACTGCTATACCCCGGGAGGCTCCAGGGCACTAGACCTTCCAGAAATAGGTGGCTGTGTAGAGGGGGCTCAATTATCCCTAGGTCTAGAGGGAACAGTGTGGACACCCGCGGCCTCTGTGTGCACAGCAAGGTCTATAGGACTCCAGATCCGGGTAATGTTGCTGTTCTCCAGGCCTGCAGGGGGCGCGCCGCAAATCCGAAGTGAGCTTGCACCGAGGAGGGCTCCGGCCTGAGGGGGCTGCGGTGGGAGACTGGGTACTCGGGTAAGACTAAACCAGGGAAGATTATTTACTGTACCCAGCTCTACTCTGGGCACTCCAATCCCCTCTTCTCTCTGCAGATATGAAACCAGAGTGACACCCAGGACAGACAATGACAAGGACTTGCACTGACTTCTTTAGCCCTCTTCATTGTCCTAGGGCAAAAAGCTCAGATTGGGGGTGACATGATGAGGGGCAAGGGATGCAGCTGGGCCTCAGACAGTCCTGCCACTATGGTGAACAAAGGTCTGCCCATAGAGAACACCCTAGTCACCAGGGAAGTAGGCTCAGGAGTGGCCATGCCCTGAATCACAGACTTGGTTGAGCCAGGCTCAATAGGGAATGTGTCAAAAGGCGTACTGGGGCCAGAGAAGGAAATATGGGGCCTGCCACTTGAAAACTGAAAATCCCTGAATGAGGCATGAATGTCACAGCAGTGGACCATTGAACTTCCTTCTTCTGCCTTACTGTCTTTTGTGTAATTCTAACCCGTATGACTTGAAGAGTACCAAGTACACTACAAAATGGCTTTGCTGAAACTTCCCTTTTAAAGTAACTTGGTACTACAGGATAGGGATAGCAAAAAGCCTTGACCCAGTGAAGGTTGGTTCAAACTCTGTGTGGGTGGCAAAGGAGAGAATATGCAAGGAAAGTTCTACAGCCTAAGAGAACAATGGACAGGGGAGGGCAGAGGCTATTGCTGCCCCCCACACACACACACACACACCCGCCCTTAAGGAGAAGAGAAGGGCATTCTCTGTGAAGATCTGGAACTGTGGCAGCTGTTCCTGCTCCCTCTGCTAGCAGGTGCGATTGTCCTCTTCGTTGGTAAGCAGAAAGTGCTAGAGAAAGTGTCCCCAATGAACTTAACGCCATCTGCCTCAGTCCGGGGATCACCCTTCCCTTATGGGGAGTCCAGCTACCAAACCCATCAGAAGCACTGGCCTGCCCTAGGCTTTGCAGAGTTGCACTCGATGGCCCACAACGAGCATGGGGAAGCACAGAGGAAGGAACCAGCTGTGAGCACAGGAGGGGGTAGGGGGTGTAAGGCTGTGGGTCCTCTTTCCATCCAGTCAGACAAGAGTACCACGAACAGCTCCGCTCCGCGGTATTCTTTTACTTTCCCTTGCCAATGAATTCGGATTAATTCTGATTTATCTGTGTTTCTTTTGTCTGGAATTCAAAGGGGCCAACACTCCGCAAATTTGGCATCTTTTCTTTCCCAGTCCTCAACCGGAAGAATCTTCTAGAGCTAAGGCCTCCCGCCACCACAGAGCCTTTTCAGTTCTCTGCTCCCTGGAAGGAGAGTCTCCCAGAGATCCAGCTGCCCCCAGGCTCCGGAGAGACTATGTTGGCGTTCCCTTTCCTCGGACCCTCAGGAAAGCGTCCAAATCTTAAAAGCAATGGCCCTGGTGGAGGGCGTCTTCCCACATCAGATGTGCCCCTCCCGTGTTGGACCAAAGAAAACGGGTTTTCCTTACTGGATTCCTTAATCGCTCTTGCATGTTTGAAAGTATCCGGCGAGAGAAGCTGGATCCAGGGAAACAGCTTCTTAAAGGGGAGGTGACCAGGTTAACTAAGTGAGCCGGAAAATACCCGCTTCCCCCATTTCCTTTCTAGTCTGTTACTGGACGGGGCTCTTGGATTCCTAGCGACCTTTCTCACCATCACAGGGCTTTTTCTCAGCTTCCTCCCAGAGCAGGGTGGCTGTTACAGTAAGCTAGCATGATAGGAGAAGTACCTAAGGAAAATCCATTACATGTGGGAAAACACACCCCCACCCCTACCCCCCAACCTCCTTCACCCCCACCCCCTATCCCCCACCCCCGTGGGGCACAGAGACTCTTAAGTACCTGGAGAGCCAGGGAAAAAGGCTTTCAGCTTTCAGGTTTACAGCATTAGCCAGCAGGTTGATTTCACTGACCACCAGGCCCACCTGGGCCTGTAAGTCTCCTGAGCCTCACAATCCTGCAAGAATCCTTCAACATAAGGGTCTCTGGCATGCTCTCCATGCTGCCTCCTGATTTTCTAGGTACTGAAAACAGCCTGCTGCTGGCATGGAGGGCGGCCTAGATACAAGCTCTCAATGAGGGTTTTGCAGGAGTTGGGACCTGTAGTGAGAACACATAGAGACCAGTTAGTTGTGCTAGTGTTAGTGTTCCAAATTCTTGTCCCAAAAGAAAATATTTTTTCTTTTGGAAATCAAAGTTTGCCATTTCAGATGTTCTGCTGGGCAACTGAATGAGGCATGAATGTCACAGCAGAGGACACTCGAAATGACCATTGAACTTTGCTCTTCTGCCTTAACTGTCTTTTGTGTAATACTAACCCATATGACTTGAAGAGTACCAAGTACATTACAAAATGGCTCTGCTGAAACTTCCCTTTAAAGTAACTCTAAATGGATACATTAAAATACCATTTCTTGGTCTTCCATTTCTCCCAGGAAAAATCTTGACACTGAACTCATTAATCTCTTATTTCAGCTTATTTTTACAGCAACTTATCTGCTATTTATAAATATAACAAGCTGTAGAAGAGATTCTGGGAGCCTGAGAACTACTTCCTTCCAGGGTGGCAGGAATGAGAGCTGCATTAGTTTTTCTCATTTTCTTTAAAGCCTTAGGAGTGTGCAACCTTAACATTTCTTATGGCTTCTTTCCATCTCTCTCTCTCTCTCTCTCTCTCTCTCTCTCTCTCTCTCTCTCTCTCTGTGTGTGTGTGTGTGTGTGTGTGTGTGTGTGTGTGTGTGTGTACAAAAGACATGTTCTTTGGGTTAAGCTTATAGTTCTGTTAGTAAACTGCTTGTCCAGTATACAAGAGGCCTTAGACTCAGTGCCCAGTATTACATAAAACTGGATGAGGAGCACACCCTAGGGAGTTGGCGGCAGGGGGATCTGAAGTTCAAGGCTACCCTCATAGCAAGTTTGAGACCATCCTGAAATACATGAGACCCACACAGCAGTCAACAAGCACCATATAACCCTGTGTTCTGGTAGAATGACTTGTTAACATGACAGATACTGAGGTTCAAGCTGAAGATTAGAAAAGCAAAGAAGCCAAACACTAGAAAGTTCTTACCTCTACCAAAAAGGGTGATCCTGTCTTCAGCATGACTGCAGACTGCAAAGCTCTCCACCAAACCTCTGACTGCCCTGAGACTGCTTTATATTATTCTCTTTATATTCTTCTTGCCGTCCCAAGTGCTGGGATTAAAGTTGTGAGTTCTGTTTCTCTTTTAGACTGATTCACTCTCATGTAGCCCATGGTGGCCTTGAACTCACAGAGATCCATCTACCTCTGTCTCCTGCGTGCTGGGATTAAAGGTGTGGCCACCACTGCATGTCCTCTTTGGCTAGCTAGTGGCTTAGTGTGTGTGTGTGTGTGTGTGTGTGTGTGTGTGTGTGTGTGTGTGTGTGTGGCTAACTAGTGGGTTAGCTCTTATTTATTACATATACAGTGTTCTGCCTGCATGCATGTCTGCATGCCAGAAGAAGGTACCAGATCTCATTACAGATGTTTGTGAGCCACCATGTGGTTGCTGGAAATTGAACTCAGAACCTCTGGAAGAGCAGCCAGTGCTCTTAACCACCACTGAGTCATCTCTCCAGCCAGATGTGGCTTAGCTCGTTACTAGGTGTGTGGCTAACTAGTGGCTAGCTCTGCACTCTGATCTTTGGGCAAGCTTTGTTTGTTAGATTACAAACAAAATATCACTACGACTATTTCAGGTTTTTGTTTTCCAAGGGGTACTGATGTTACAGTACATTCCAAGCTGCTATCCACCCTGGCCTTTCTATTCTATCTGACGCCCACTTGTCTCCCTGGTGTGACAACACATAGATAAACTGAAAAGGCAAAAATAAAAACCCGTCTACCTGGAAGCCATCAAACCCCTCTCAGGTGGAGCATGAATCCTTGGCTGTCAGTCACCTTAAGCATGCTGAGGGCAAGGGCCCTGGACTATGCCCACTTCTGTCTGCAGTCTGTCTAATGGATGTTCATGACCATGTGCTGATTTCACATTTACCTCTCCAGACCCCTTACTCACTGTAACAATCTTTGTCAGACTGCCCAGGGGAGGCACAGGGACTGCTTCTTACCCAATCTTGGGCTGTGTTTTTTGCTGCCATTGCTCTATTCCTAGTCCCCTGACTGTTCTCTGCTTGTTTTGCTGGGAGGAGAGTATGTGAGCTAAGCATAATGGCATTTGCCTGTAATCTCACTCCTTGCAAGAGAAGATGAGGCAGGAGAATCCTGAGTTTAGCCTAGCTTGGGCCACATAGCAAGAATGCATTATTTATTATTTATTATTTATTTTTTATTTATACACATTTAGAAAATCAAATTACAAAGTAAAGCAGGTGAACAAGGAAGAGTCTTCTGCTAACCAACTTCAATAGACCAGTTCATACTCATACTGAATGAGGGAGTGTCTAGGGACTTTAGTTCTTAATACTTGATTCTGCTTACATCTAGGTGTTTTGTTCTCCTTTTGTTTCCCTTCATTCCTTCTCAGGAAGCCACAGCAACTTCAGCAGTATCTCTCAGTCCCCTTCTCACCTCATCACTATTCCATACCCTACAAAGACCCATAGCCCTGGTTATCAAGGGAAAGGTAAGGGGGTTGGGAACTTTCAAACACTGACTCCCAATTTAAAAGTCAGTGTGTGTGTGTGTGTGCGTGCGTGTGTGTGTGTGTGTGTGTGTGTGTGTGTGTGTGTGTGTGTGTGTGTGTTTCTTGGCATCAAACCATGCAGTGTGTCTTCGGTCTCTTCCCATGGGAGAAAGAACAGGGACAAACAGGACACAAAGCCTGTCTGCTTCTTTCCAGGTCTGAGGTGCCATAATGGAAATGTGGTATCCTGTACATAGCCAAACCTCAGACCATATTACCGGAAGTAATGTAGTGGAGTTTCTCAACCTCTAGGGGCTGTTCTTTTTTGTTTTGTTTTGTTGGTTTTTGTTTTTGTTTTTTGTTTTTCAAGACAGGGTTTCTCAGTGGCTTTGGAGGCTGTCCTGGAACTAGCTCCTGTAGACCAGGCTGGTCTCAAACTCACAGAGATTTGCCTGCTTCTGCCTCCTACGTGCTGGGATTAAAGTCATGCACCACCACTGCCCCGGCGGGGCTGTTTTTATAATAAGATAATTGAACAGGGAAGAAAGGGAAGGTTTCTGAAATACATGACTTACCCAGGAGTAAATTGGGATGGGATGGTGCAGAAGTTAGGAGCATTTCCTGCTCTTGCATGGGACTGGGGCTTGGTTCCCAGCACCCAAATCAGGTACCCCACAACGAACTCCATTTCCAAAAGATCTGATGGCATCTTCTGGCCTTCACATACCTGCACACACATACACTCAGGCACACACATATACACATAAAATAAATACATTTTTTTCAAAAAGTGAGGAAAAGAAAGTAAAGATTCCTGGGGCCCAGATGTTGCTTCAGTAGAATTAAACAATGCTTCCTTTCCACTCTATAGTGTCTTTCTGAAATGTGTGCAAACCACTTTAAGTGGTCATGAAAATATCCCCAGTCTTTTCTTACAATACACTACTTTTTATCCAAAGAGCAAAAATAACTCTGTCAGATGATTAGTTATCTGTACTATATAACGAATTATCCTCAAATTTAATGAATTAAAACAATAAATACTTATTATCTGGAGTACTGTCTATAGGTCAGAAATCCAGGAAAGCTGGGTGACTGACTCAGGAACTCAAAGGACATAGCCATCAAGAGGTTGGCTGTCCCTGAGCTGGAGGATCTGCCTCCAGATTCCACCTACACCACTGTGATAATTAGGACTGCTATGTAGTTAACTCTGGGCTGAAGGTGCTTGTCTGCCATGCAGGCCACCCTAGGTTTGATTTCCAGTATTGCATGAACCAATGTGTGGTAGTGGTGATGATCTGTATTCCCAGCACCAGGAAGCAGAGGAAAAAGAATCAGGCTAAACTACATGAGATCCTGCCTCAAAACAGAAACCCAGATTGTTCAAATAAATTGCTGGCATAAGCCTCCCCACTTCTGACCATGTGGACCTCTCAATAGAGTTGTCTAAGCAAAGACAAGAGGCCACTGACTTCCCCAAGGCAGGGATCCAAGAGGGAGAACAAGCTATGTTCTCTAACCAACATAATGCCCTTACCCAAGACCTTTTTAAAGGAAGGACTATCCCACAGTTTTTGGAGATCCTTTAAGGACACCTCAGCTAGCTGGGCTTTAAATTTCACACAAAGGTAAACAAGCCTTGCCTTCAAGACTGTTTTCACTTCCATTTTATGACTCTTCCTGGATGGAGTACCTCTCTTGCATTAGAGCTAAAAGTAACTTTGGACAGGACATTTCTCGGCAGCTGCTAACGATGGTGAAGATGATGAGGTCAGTGACAATAAATGTTTGGCTCCCACAGCTTACCTGTGTAGGGCCCTGTTCTCAGAGCATCATATAAACTGACAGGTGCCATTCTCCCAACAACTCTAAGAGGACAGTGTTGTTGGCATCCCTACTGTGCACAGGGAAGGCACAAGCCATTTAACTAATACTATACAGCCAATCAGGGTTGCAGCTGTCAGAGCAAAAATTCATCCCAAGCCTGGCTATCACACACTATATGATCTTTTGATTGTAGCAAAGACACAGAAGTTCCCAGGCCCTCTCATTCTCTTGAGATCCCTGCATTTGGGGAGAAAACTTGCCAATTCCTTATAGATGAAGTGAATGACATAGGAAGGGAAGATGGCACTTCCCCAGGGAAGAGAGGCTCTGTAAGAGCTTAACCATACCAGCAAGAACAAAGACCAAAGCTGCAGTTGGCCAATTACAGAGATGACTGAGAACTGCACCAATGTGTGAGGCTCCAATAAGAGACAGGGAAACTCCTTAAAAGCCTTTGCTTGAAGATGACTGTAATCTATCTATGCCCTATGTTAACTACGTGAATTGACTTCCAGGAGCCTTAACTTTCTCTGTGTATTACAAGGAAGTTTGTCCCCCAAAATCTGACAATTTTTTTCATAATTTATATACCCTGACCAATTAAAAATCTGTGCACAGAGGTAAAAGAAACCTGCTCACTGGGTTCTTTTCTGGACTTCTGCCAAATGGTGTAATTATTCCTCAACATTTCTTTTGTTTACACCCAAGGAAGATAAAGGCATTAGCATTAGAAACTACTAGAGATCCTCTATAACAATGATAAGCAGCTATCTAAGCTGCATGGTAGAAAACTCACCCTTACAATCTAGAAGATATCCATCTTGGAGTACATCCTAATCTGAACTAGGCCTTGTTTTCCAAGTCGACATTGTGACTACTTCAGGTTGGCTGGAGTAGATACCAATCGCCTTGGGAAAGTTATACTTTGCAAAGTTTCTAATGTATCACATCATAATGTCTGCTCTGGGGACCTCAGCACAAGTGAAACACATCTAGACAGCTAATCTGCCCAGCCACTGGGGTTAGATGGGAAAGGAAACCAGAGAGTGAGCTTAGACACCAAGATCAACTCTCCAGTTTGTGGAGCAACTCCAAGCCAGTCTCAGGGAAACGCCACTAACCCTTCGGTCATGCTGGTCACACCTCCCCTCTTTTCCATTAACTTCCCATTAATAAATGGTGCTGTGTTTTACGGAGACCTAGTTGGGTGTGGTGGCATTGGCCAACCATCCCAGGAGGAGGGGCAGGAGAATCTCCAGTGTGAAGCCAGCAAGAGAGGGTCTGAAAAGGGAAGGAAAGGAGAGGGGTGGGAAGAAAGAGGAATGGAGAGCTAGCAGGAGAGAAGAAGGGGAAGTGGGAAGAAAAGCAAAGGAAACAAATGGGGAGGGGAGAAGAGTACACACACAGGCAGGAAGCAAAGGGGAAAGGGAAGGGGAGGGGAAAGGGAAGAGGAGGAAGGAAGGGGATGGGGTGGGTGGGAAGGGAGGGGAAGCATTACCAGGGAGGAGATTCATCCTTCCCTGAAGTAGCCATCCAAATACTTCAGGAACAAAATAGCACTTTTCTGACGAGGTGGGGGGGATGTACAGAAGAACTGTCTTTAAAAAGAAAAAGTGGTCCTGAGGAGGGGGGTGGAGCATCCCCTGCACGTCTGTCTGGGTGTGTGTGTGGTAAAGGGGTGGGGGGGGTGTTGAAAGCAGAGAAAGCTGTTCAAATTAGCCTAAGATGGAGTTTATAGATGAAATCAACACTTACCTCTGTTGTTGTTACACCACCCCATTGTTGAGGGTTCACAAAGGAGCCACTGTCTCTCCAAGCTATTCAGTGCTAGGAGTTCCCAAGTGGAATCTCTCTCTCTCTCTCTCTCTCTCTCTCTCTCTCTCTCTCTCTCTCTCTCTCTCTGTGTGTGTGTGTGTGTGTGTGTGTGTGTGTGTGTGTGTGTGTGTCTGCATTTCTAGTCCCCTCCACTAGCTTGAAGGGGAGAGAGACCTCTCCAAGTTAGTGTTGGCTTACTACCATTCTCATCTCTTGACCCTAGATGGAAGATTTCAAAGGCACCCTTAGCCTCTGTGACATAGAACATACAGTATGTCCAAAAAGAGCAGGGCTCCAGAACAAACCTCCTGCATGCTCTCTCCCCACTGTCCTCAATAGGGAAAAGAAAAGTGGATTAAAATGCTCACAAGCTTGGCAAAGTCTCCCCAGCTTCTGGAAGGAAAGCATATGGGCCTGACTTCAGAATCCTGAATGTAACCCAAAGGAGAAATTAATCGCCAAAAAGCAAAATTGAGCTTGTATGAAAGAGAACTGAGCAAGAGAATGGCTTATTTCCTTCCATTGCATAGCCCCATCCCTCAAATGGCCTTTTTAAGAAAAGAAACACATACAATAAAAATCAAAACACTGTACCCTCACTTTCAGGCACCTCCCTCTTTGTTTTCTACACTTATAAAAGCAGTGGTCTGTCAAGTCGCTTGAGGCTTTTTTGGCTTTCAGTCATGGAGCTCTCTAGCTGTAAAGGCTGGTGGCAGACTTTGTTGGATGCTCATGGTTGTTAATACCATAACATTTTTAACAAAGCAAAGAAAAAGGCCAAAGGATTCTTCCTCTTCATTGCTTGTGCGGGGAAAAGTGCTTCCTTGGTTTCTCCACCACACTAACTTTTAGGAAAGCTGATCTTAGGACATATACATAGAAACCAAACTGACCCAGATAAAGGAAAGTACACGAGACACCCTCCCACCTATTTCTCCCTTCCTACCAGCTGTATGCGGCCAATGGTAATCCGTGGCCAACTGGAGTTTGGGATGGAAATAAATTAACTGGAAACTTCAAGTCACTGCTGCAGTCAACTGGAAAAAAAAAAGAGTGAATGCCAGTGCAGCATGGCCCCAGAGCCTGGGGCCATCAGCTCAGCTCCCTGCAGAAACTCTCCCCACCATGTCCAACTTAGGGGGTGGGGTACAGTGGAGGCCACAGTGCCCCCCATATGTTCACATCTAAAGGCTCAGAGGCAGAGACAATTGTGACAGGCCTCTCTCCACAAGTTCGACCTGAAATAAACACTGTCAGTCTTCAGATGATTTACTTCCTGGGAAACACATTCAGTCTTACTCAAAAGTTTTCCATGACTCTTATTACTATATAATTTCTCCCACTATTAGTTATTGTTATCATTATTCAGAAACAATGTCTTAAATTGTAGTGTGAACTTTCCTTTTGTTTCCTAGCTTTTATTTTTTTCATGCAGGGGAGAGGTTAAAAGTTGACAAGAGTACAGTGAGAGAAGAATTTATATTTCAATAAAGTGTTGTTGCAAAGTAGCAAGCTTGTTTGTTCCCTTTCTCAAAAAGAAGCAAAAGAAGGGGGGCAAGGGAGAAGGGAGGGAGGGAAACTGACAAAGAAGGGGAAAGAATTTGAAAGGCACAAGGGAGATAATAAAACACTGGAAACAGTGAAGAGGGAAAGAAGGAGAAAGGAAGGAGAAGAGGGAAACACTGAATAGAGGGGAGGGGTGGTTTCTTGCTTGTTCACAATTAGGCTTCACCGGCCATCACGCCAGCAGAGTAGTAGCAACCCAGCTGCCTCTCTATAGGATGAATACCTCAGTCTTGCTGAGAACACAGAAGCCAAAATGCATTTGAAACTTCTGGAGAACTTTGCAAACTGGAGACTATAAAACGGGGTGGTTTCCTTCCTTCTTTTCCACTGAACCATGCCATCAGGAGTATACATCACAAGAATTACCATTAGCCATCCCAACCTTCTGGGGAGAAAAGGATGTTTTAAAAAATGTTTGTTCTCTTCTGTCTTCCTTTGGACACAAGCTCATTAACCTACATCACTAAGGAGAAAAATATATTTCCCTGGACCTGTAACTGAGTGTCTGAAAATAAAACAAAAACAAATTATGCCTATGCCCCCCAACCCAACACTACTTATTAACAACCCCCCCAGAAGCTTGGGGTACTGTGTCTGCAATGCTAAAGGCTGCCAGCTCAGGTCACTTAAAGAGGCTTTCCTTCTATTCACTGTAGTGCTGGGGGAATTCGCAGCTCTGGACTTTTCTGCATTGGGCTAGGTGACTAACGCTGAGGGGCAGCGCCCAGCTCCCTGCTCCCCCTCAGCTAATTGAATCATGGGGCGGGGGGGGGGGGGGTTGCCTGAGGAACCTGCCCCTGATACAAGGAGATGAGATCTTCCCACATTCCCCGGGGACTTCCTGGCAAAGTGGGAAAAAATTAGGAAGAGACATCAGAAACATCCACCAGACATTTCCCAGTAAGCTCTGATAAAGGGGCTGTTTCTCCACCCTTCTGCTCCAGGGGGTAGGTGTGATTTCTCCCAAGAACGGATGATAGAGATGATGCTGCTGCTGCCGCTGATTATGGTGATGGTGGTGGTGGTGGTGAGGAGAAGGAGGAGGAGGAGGAGGAGGAGGAGGAGGAGGGAGGAGGAGGAGAGGAGGAGAGGAGGAGGAGGAGGAGGAGGAACTCTTTACCCAGGAAGCTTATGTAACTTTACCCAGGAAGCCTATGTAACACACTGTGTGTGTGTGTGTGTGTGTGTGTGTGTGTGTGTGTGTGTGTGTGTGTGTGTGTGCGCGCGCGCGCGCGCGCGCGTGCTCCTCTAGACTTATTTGAAATCTCTGATGAGGCCAGGTGACCTGTACCCATTCATTCAAAGCAACAGACGTCTTCAAACTATTTTTGTCACTGTTTTTAATTAGATTTATCCTTTAAAACAGAAAGTGCATATTACATTTCACGGGTCTGGCGAAGGGGCTGCCTTTTCTTTACAAACCGAATTCCTCGTATAAATTAATAAATGTTAAAGAGGCTAATATATCACGGTTATTAGCTTAAAAAGAAAACAATTTACATATTCTATAGTATTTCTTATGATACAAAAACACTTCGAATTTAATTACAGCAACTAAATGGAATTTTTATGTTCTGACCCAGAGCGCTTGTAACAATTCCCATCATCTACTTTTAACACGCATTTTTTTTATCAGAAAGGAGTTAAATTAAATACAAGGTAGTGTAGCCCCTCCCTCCCCAATATTTTCTTTAAATCACTAATAAATAGCAACAAACGACTGTGCAATTTCGGAAGGGAACCCAGAAGCTGGTGTGAGAAGCTTGCGGGTTCTGCAATTTCAGGCTTCAAGTCCTGGGGCAAGGCGGAGAACCTGGGGCTGTCCTGGGGGCCCAGCGAGGTCTGCCAGGGCAGTAAGAATTGGTGAAGGGGAAAGAGCCTGAGGAGGGGGTGAGACGGGAGGTGTCTGTCTGGGGATGGCGGTGACATTCTTTTCTAAGATACCCAAGTTAAAATGAAAGGCGGCCAAGTGTTGCGAATAGCTCTTAAAACCAACAGGAGGAAAGGTCCATCTCTTTATACCAAATTCCAAAAAGCATTTTACATTTTAAATATTCACAATAAAGTAACTTCTAGTCAGTGTGACTCACGATTTATTTACACAGAGCCTTCAACGGGTGACTTAGTGGGCAAAGCAGTTGCGGGCAGTAGGGCCTCCCTTTTTTTCCCTAGGTGGCAGACACCCTGCGTGGCTCGGAGATTCCCACCAGGCGTTGGCTGTGGACTCTTCACTAACAGGACCCCAGAGCTCAGGGGCCGCAGAGCAAGGGACCGAGCCTGAATGGGGCGGGGGAGGGGGTGCCTGACGCCGCGGGTGGGAAGGGTCCAGGGGAGCCGCGGGGATGCGGGTTCGGCTGCGGGCTTTTAACGCAGTGCACTCGGCGGGCTCCCTTCCTTCTCGTCAACGCGCCGTCCTATCCCCCTCAACCCCCGCCACGATTTCTAGGTTAAAAAAATAGATATGTACATCTTAGAAAATAGTAAAGGCCCGGGGAGCAGCCGCGGTGCTGGGCCCGGGGGGTGACCGGCTGAGGGGCGCGGTCGTGGTGGCCCAGGATCCCGGCGCTGCGGGAGGGCAGGCGGCGCTCAGGACGAGCCCTCAGCCTCGGACGCGTGCAGCAGGAGGCCGCCGCTGCTCGACTTGTGCTTTTTCAGCAGCTGCGTGATTTTCTCGTCGTCAGAGTTCGGGTCCAGGGGCTTGTTGTAATCGTCGTCGTCCTCCTCGTTCTCCGAAGTCCCCTTGAGCCGCTCGGTCTCCGAGTCCTGCTTCTTCTTGGCGGTGGCCATCTCAGCCGCGTGCTTCTTCCTCCACTTGGTCCGGCGGTTCTGGAACCAGACCTGAGCTCCGAGAGAGGGGAGGGCAGAGGAGAGGAGGGAAGAGAGGCAGGGCCGGGGCGAATTGAGCGCCGGAAGACCCAGGCTCCCACTTCGCCACCCTCTTTTGCCGTCGTCCCCTGCCCCTCCCCGGGGGTCCAGGCGTCAAAGTCAGACTGGTGGCCTCACTAACCCACCGCCGTTGCCATAGCGATAGTAACACAAGAGCATTGGGGCCGCCAGTAAGCCATTTCTCCAAAAGAGTGAAAACAAGAGTTGGGACGAGTTTCCCTAAAAATAAACTTGCTTTCTTACATTCCAACTGGAAACGGAAAACTTGCTCAGTTTTCCGGCAGTGGCAGATTTTAGTCCTTAACTGTATTCGTAGATTAAGAAGTTTCAAACAACAAGAGTGCCCCCATAACGTGTACAGAAGAGCACAGTGTTAAATCCAATTATCTCTACTGTGTTTCTCACTTTCTGAGCACTTGACTGTTCACTTATTTAAGGCCTGAACCCCCACTAACTTTGTTGGTCAATCCCCCCCTCTCCTTAAGATATCTGCTCCGAAGTTTTCTGGTAAAATGACAACTTCAATTTAGTCATAGCAACCCACACAGAGGCATGCAAATATTTAACCGCTCAGTCAGAATTATTACGGTGGGGCTGGTGCTGAGTTTCTTTCCCCGTCCTCCATGTTGCTCATAAAACCAAAGTTAAAACAATGCTACTAGCTATTTCTAAATTGAAAGGTTGCCCATGACATTATTTTTTATTATGGTCTTGACTGTTCTTTCAAACATTAGTGTAATATTCCTCCCGACTAAGACATTCATTTGAAATACAAATAAGTTCACCTGTTCATGATGTTTGACATGGGTTTGACATGGGTCATCTTTAGAATCAGGAAATAAACAACCAATTTTCTAAACATTTTGAATTGCCCTCTTTTTATGCTCCTGATCTGTTATGTATTTTATCCAGGGAATTAGAATTGTTAAGAAAAGTGATTTTCTTTATATTGCTATAATAATTCACTTCTGGCCATATGGACATATTTATGGTGACAAATGAAGACCTCCAGATTAAGGTGGTAGTCACCCACTGCAAAATAATTTCAAATGTGATAGTTTTCTAATGGCCACATGAAAAATCTCCATTGAAATATACTATGTGAAAAAAAGAAATATATTGTGTGATGCTTGGCTAGCAGGGAAATAACTCTAAGTTACAGGCTTGAGGATATTGCTCTTTAGTGAGAAACAACATAGAAAGCAGACCCCTACACACACACACACACACACACACACACACACACACACACAGGAAACAAGTGTAACAAACTGAAATGGACAAAGAGAACACAGAAAACCAGTAAACCATCAGATGGAATTTACACAACAGGTTCAATCCCTTTATTTTGAGGGACAGATTTCTAAAATTTAATTCCCTAGAAATGAAGTAGACAACTCAATTATAAGCAAGGTGACATCTTACTTGCAAATTGTCATAAACTGCAGCATCTTAATTCTGTGGATAAACTTGCTTTAAGTAGAATTCAACCCTATAGTACACTGAAAATCTTGTCAGCTCCTTCGGAAAATTACTATTCCAAAACCATCATCTTCATCTAAGCCAAAAGCAAGTTTTATCAGTGTTAAGTTCCACTGTATTCATTTTACCTTTAATCTACAAATTAATAAAGAAGCACCGTCATGCTGATCTCCGTTAGGAAATCATATATCTAATGGAGCCTGAATTGACAAACAAAAGCTGGAGTGTCTTTACAAATAAAACAAATCAAGCTTTCTAATCGGCGCGATCTGTGCTATTTCCTTAATGCTTTTATTCTCAGATAAAGGCAAGTCTCCCCAGCACAGGCTGCAGTCTAGATTAGCCTAATTTCTAAGGCAAAGACTTGATTCCTTTTGTTCAACAGTTTGCCTCCAAAAGACCCCAGGGCCTGTGCGACCCCCAAACCTCTCCTCAGTTCCCCACTTCTCCCCAGGCTCCTCGGAGCGCAGCCCCACCTCCATCCGGATTGTTAGTTTGGGGAAGAGGGAAAATACAGGAGCGTGCGCGTGACACACACACACACACACACACACACACACACACACACACACACACACACACACGCGCGCACACAGGCACACACATACACACACATGCACATGTGCACGTCGGGGAACGCTATCCCTGGAGGTGTCAAAGGCCCACTCACCTTGACCTGACTCTCCGTCATCCCCAAAGAATAGGCCAAGCGAGCTCTCTCTGGCCCTGCCAAGTACTTCGTTTGTTCGAAGGTCTTCTCCAGGGCGAAGATCTGTTGGCCAGAGAATGTGGGTCTTGTGTGTTTTCTCTTCCCATCTTTGTCCAACAAAATGGATCCCTGATCTGCAAAAAACCGATATCATAACAAGGGAGGGAATGGACAAGCAGCTACAGTGCCCCATGGGGAAGGAGGGCGGGAATAAGGAGCGAATTAGCAAAGCTGTGTTTTGGTAGTATCCGTTTATTCGTGCCCAGCTCTTCCTTTTGCCAGCTCATACCCATTACTTTTGTCAAGGCCAGGTGAGGTTGGGGCAGCAGTAAATACTTTCTGCTTAACCACAGTGCCAAATAGCTCGGTAGGCCACTGCTAAGGAGTGCAGGGCTAAAATGGAACACACACCCTTATACTAAGCAGTAATGCATTGGAAAGGTCACCTTCGCCTCCTGGGTCAGTCCCTGTGAGCATGGAAGATAAGTAGTTTGGTATGAAGGTAACCAAGTTTTCATTTTATATTATAACCACCACCCCCCCGCCCTGTCAGTTCCCTAACCTGTGTTGGGCAACAAACGGCTCCTTGTGCTTTGCACACTTGAGAGCTAACAGGCCCCTAGTCTGAGGCCGCTGCCAGCTGGAGGAAGAGAGGACAGAGGGCCACAGCTTTTGGCGATACCTATATTCAACACTGATACATGTCCCTGACACCCCAATAACCCCGAGGAGTCACCTTCCGAAGAAAACCTCACTTGGTTCCCTCAGTTACTAAAGTTATTGCCACTAAGCCCCAAGTAAGGAGGTCCAGTGACTTGTACTAACTTAGGGAACTTGGTCACCGGCAAAGAACAGAGTGAGAAAAGGTTTTGAGCCTGGCCCTGGACGCCATCTGGGGGCTAGGAGCCTTCTAGGAGCTGTGGTCCACGACTACCCAGATCTTGGGACCATTGGCTTGACCCAGAAAAAGTCTTTGGGAGCTCCTTCTGTTACATGTCACATTTCTCCACCTCTCCTTTCTTGTGTTAGGCCACTGAGTGTCAAAATGCCTCTTCAATGAGCCCAGGTCCAACTTGCCCAGGACCCTGGGAAAGCCCAGGCCTCGCAGCACCTCCTCGCCCCAATCTGGGAACCACCAGCACGGCTTCAGCAGGTTAGCTGTGTACTGAGGGTGTGCCGCGGAGATGGCAAAACAAAACAAAACAAAACAAAAGCAAAAAACCGGGAGCTGGAGACATCAACGGAGGAGGTGTGCTTGCAAATGCCTGCTTTTCCTGGGGCGGTGGGTGGTTGACCTACCTACCCTCTCGGTTTGCAGAAAACACCGGCCAGGCTACTGAAGGAACGGTTAGCAGGCTCTGGTTAGCAAGAAAGAGCCTGAAAAACGGGGGTGCTGAGACCTTTTCCCGCTTTCCAACTCTAACCCAGAGCTGCTCAGTTTCAGGAACAGCCCAGACAAAAACTCGCCCACTGCGCTGCCTTCCTATCCAGACACTTGCTCTCCCGCGGAGCCGCGGCCTGCCTGAGACTTTAGGAGCTCAGGGAAGCGTGCATCCCTTGCTAGACGCCCAGGCCCAGACAACATTCTGCAGTTCTGGTACTATCCAACTACTGGGATGGCCAGGAGGCCCGGCCGAGCGACCCGCAGGCACACTAGGGTGCATTACCCAAGAGCAGGCATAGAAAGCAGGGCCCCGAGCCGCGATTGTACTCACGGGGGGTACAGGCCAGGCGTGCATCCCTCCAAGGCGGGCTCTGCATCACCCCGGGCCAGAAGATGGGCGTCCGGCCGGGCAGCTCTGCCAGGGGCTTGGGGTACCGGCCCACGGCAGCCACGGCCGCAGCGCTGGGGCTGAAGTAGAGCCCGGGCGGTGGCGGTGGCGGGCTCAGGCTGCTGAAGCGGGGCAGGCCGGCCAGCAGGCCAGCGGGCGACGACGCGGCGGCGGCGGCGGCAGCAGCAGCGGCGGCGGCGGCCGCAGAGGCCGAGGTGGCGGAGGCGGACGAGGAAGAGGAGGAAGAGGACCCCGAGGGCGAGGCAGAAGGGAGGGAGGCCCCTGAGGCCACCGGCATGGAGGGCCGGCTCAGGATGTCGTTGATGCCGTGCGGGGTGGCGGCTGAGAGCTGCTGTGGGGGGCTGCTCAGCGACGAGAGGCCCCCCGCGGCCGGGGGCTTCAAGCCACCTGGATTGTGGGTGCCCAAAGGCGGGGAGGGCGATGAGGACGAGGAGGACGAGGAGGAAGAGGGGGGCCCGGTGGGCAGCGGGGGGTAGGCGGCGGGGTACAGCGGGGTCTTCATCTCGGCCATGCTGTGCAGGGCGGCCAGGGGCGGGCTGCTGAGCAGGAACGCGCTCTGCCGGGGGCCCTCCATCGCCCCCACAGCTAACATCCCACAGCCAGGCCCGAACCCGCAGCCGCGCAGGCCGGTGGCCCCGCCGGGGCTCAAGAGAGCCCGATGTGCCGGGGGCGAGTGGAGTGTGGTTCGGTTCACTCGGAGGCGACCGGCCAATTGAGCCGAGGCCGGGGGCGTTGGGAGCTGCTGTCCGAGCAGCGCAGCAGAAATGTCCAAGCGCCCCGCGGGAGGCCGCGGCGGGCGAGGGCGGCGGGAGTGCAGGCGGGTTCGGAGTTGCTTTAGTTCGGAGAGTCCCGGCTTCGGTCGCCGGCGCTTATCCCTCGTTCCCGGCTCAGAGTGCTCTACTTCTCATCTTCTCCACCCCCTCGGGAAATCACCAAAACAAGCCCAGGGCCGGCCCCCGAGAGTTTGCAACAACGCGGGGAGCCACGGAGCGCACACTTTGATGTAGGAGGATTGGGGGGCTGGCTCGCCCTCTTTGGGGAGCTTCAAAGAGTGCCGCGTTCCGCCCGGTGCGCGCCTCTAATCCTGCTCGGACGCTCAGTGCTCGCCGCAGCGCAGCTGGTTCGCACTAGCCGCTACTCGCTCAAGGGACAGAGCGCAACCCTCCCGCGGACCCCGCGCTAGTGCGCCAGAAAAGGTAGTGCCACTGCTCCGGCGGCCTAGGGACTTGGCGCGCCCACGCGCCTGCTTCCCCTCTGGCCCACGCGGCACCCGAATAGCGGTAACGAAAAGGAAGAGAGAGAAAAAACAACCCTAAGTGTGAAAAGGCTGACGGGTCGGTTCCCGCTCTGATCGTCCGTCCGCTGCTGGAAACCGGCCGCCCCACCCCCCTGGCGCCCTCTCTTGCTCTCACTCTCCGCCTTCCTCTCGCCTCTCTGGCATTTCTCCTTGGCTTTCCAGGCTTCGCTCTTCTAAGCCCTGTCCTCTGGCCAAACTGACCCTCTCGGCGGCTCTTCCCTTCTCTCCTCTCTCCCTCCGGGCCTGACAGTTCGGATGAAGCTCTCAAAGGTAATAAAACATTTGCACCCCTCCCTGCCTCTCTTTAGCTGGGGGACGCAAGGGAGGGGCGGTGGGGGGCCAAAATGAGAACTTTCAGGGACGTCACTCTGGGGCGGCTCTGAGGGGCGGGACCGAGGAGCTGGGCGCAGGTCTTGGGCGTAACCACCGCCTCCAATAGCGCTCAGTTTCTGCCTGGCCTCGATCCTGGGGCACGCCCACCAGAGAGCGCCACATCCTCTGATTGGCTGAAGCTGGGGAGCCGTAAGGCCGCGCCCGCCTAGTCCCCTCCCCAGCGTCCTTTGGGCGGAACCGAGAGGGGAGGGACCTGGCGAGAAGAGTGGTTCCAGCCCGGGGCCAGCGGTCCGGCTCAATTAATTGTGCAAAATAAAATGGAAAAGGGGAGGAGGGAGCAGGGACGAAGAGGGTATTACTTTTTAAAGAGAGGAATAATGAAAAGCCAACCCTTTTATGGAAAAGAGGTTTAAGTTCGTCCCTTCCGCCCACACCAGCTCACGTCATCCTCTCCTACTTCCCCTACCAGTTCTAGGCGCCTCACCTCGAATGGTGTCTGGACCCTTGCGAAACGGAGCCAATGGTGCAGGCAGCCGGCACATCCCCGGCCGAGTTCCTTCTTTGAAGGGATTAATTAAAGGCCATCTGGGCTCTTCCAGAATTGTGTAAATTAATTTGTTGCTCCTTAAGCCTGTAGATGATCTTAATCCCCTC